>NC_143396.1:13762599-13918849 GCF_052110815.1 Crocodylus siamensis | reverse complement strand
CGGGGAGAGATCGGGTTGCAGCAGGCTGGAGCCTTTCATCTCCAGACGCGTACAACTGCTGTTCTGCTAACAGCGGGAATCGGGCAGCAGTGACTGTGATTTGTAAAGAAGGAAAGAAAACCTTGCTCTTCACTGGATCAGCCTGGGATGTGCCAAAAAGTCTAGTCCAAGCCAATAGTGGCTACAAAGACTAAATGTTGATTTGTTTGTCACTAAGGGAGCTACTGGCAGGAACCTCCTGAACTGCCCCATGGAAGCAGGCTTCATCCAATGCTTTAAGTAAAGCCGGGGGGGGGGGGGAAGAGGCAGACAACAACCCATTTGGACTGGAGTGAAGGAAAAGACTGATGTGTCTGTGCGCCTAATAAGCCTTGGGTTCCTAATCTGACTGCTTCCCACAGGGAGGAGAGACCAGCCTGGGTGGATGAGAGGAGTGTAAGAGGAAACACAACTGAACCAACAGAGTGCTGGGCTCCCCTGTTGATGGTGTCATGAAAAACAAAGGCCTCTCCGCATGTCTGCATGGGCCTGAAGGGACTCTGCAAAGCAGCAGAACAAGGGTTACAACAGAACACCACCACAGAAGCTCAAATTTGCAAGTGCCCCAATATTTTCCCCATCAGATGCAACCCTTGGAGCCTATCCAGCCCGGCTCCACCCTGCCAATGCCAGCCTGAGAACATTTATCATGCCATTTGGCAGATACTGCTTTCCTCGCCTCGCACATGGCATCGCAGGGGCCCCAGAAATCTTTCTGAGGGCCCATGGGGTATTAAAGCTGGGTGGCACTTAAGACCCTGGGATGTCTGAGGAGGGATGTTAGCATAAGGCAAGGTGAAACCCTGTTACTAAAGGCAAGCAAGGCTGCTATCCTAAAATTAAATAGAGCAACACACCCATGAGGACAATCCCAGCGATGAATCTTCGGGCATAAGGGCAAGGAAAAGGGAACTCCTGGAAGACAGATTCAGGTTCAACATTAGGAAAAACTTCTTCATAGCCAGGGTGTCCAGACTGTGGAATAAGCTCCCTCCAGGGGTGATGCAAGCGCCTGCCCAGGAGACTGGACCGCCACCTTGCTGGGGTCACCTGACCCCCAGGTGTCTTTCCTGCTTGGCGCAGGGGGCTGGACCCGATGATCTCCCGGGGTCCCTTCCGGCCTTACAATGTATGACTTTATGATCCAGATGTAGCGCGAGCCCAGAGATGAAGTGCCACCATTGCAGAGTGCATCAGGTCTTCAGGGCGTCTGTTCGGCAGCAGATTCGCCTCTCCAAAGGCCGTGCTCTTTACTGATCTGTCTAAACAGCCTCTGCGAGGGTCTGGGATAAGGGTGTGTGCTTCTGAAGATCCATCAACCCCGGCTCCTGGCTCCTGCCAGCATTTCTTAGTTCCAAGTCTACAGCTGTTGTATCTGATGCCAGCAGACACAGTCTCAGGGGGAGCTTCTCCAGTTACATGGAGATGCTCGAAGGCCTGTAACATATTGTTCCAGGCGGCTTTCAGACATGCCAAATGGAGGAGGAATGTTTGGGGGGGGGGGAGCCTGTCAGAGGCTCACAAGGGGATCTGCGATATCTTGATCTTTTCAGACTGATGACACACCATGCGCTGCTCCAGGCTGTAATAAATAAAGATCTGAACAACATGTCCCTTAGCAGCTGGAGCTGGCTCATGTGTTAATGGAGATTTTAATGTATAGTTATATGCATGCAGGAAGTTCCTAGGGAGACCCAAGGCTTTAGCAGGTAGCCCTGCTGAACACCTAACTTCTGGGGGTGAGGTAGAAACATTTAGACCTGCATTTTAAATGGCCTGGCAGCCTCCCTCCTATAATATACAAAGCCACCCTTAAATGCCTATTGTTTATGAGGGGGAATAGCTCACAGTAAACAGCACACACTGGCTTCTATTATTTTTTATGGCTGGAGACTGCTCTTTTTTAAGAAGCTTTAATTCAGCAGGAAGAAAGGGTTTATAGCCTCAGAAACTGTTATCCCTTCCTTCCTTCAAGCTGATGGAAATACAGAAGAAAAATTGCAATGTATTTTCCTCTAGATTTATCCTCCTCAACATTTGGAATTCAAAGAAATCTGAGGTTGAAAAATGGGTAGAAAACACATTAGTACATTTTATCCTGGTTATTTTCTTTTTCTTTCTTTTTTTTTGGCATTGAAATTTGAAGAAAAAAAAAAAAGAAGGATCAACTCTGAATACTACTAAAAAATCAGCTCATTGGAAAACATGGTGGTATCCAAACTGAATGGGGAGAGAAGTGAAGTACATGAAGCAACAGTGGTTCATTATTATCCGTGGAAATAAACTGTCATTCTTCCATGGAAATGCCCTACCTCCACCTGCATTGAGCTGCATGGAGACTTTTACCCTGACAGATCATGTCATCGCAAGATGTAAGAGTTATCTTTTAAGTGCCTGCATGTACATATGCAGACACAAGACTGGTTAGGCCTCCCCAGCTGCATGCGCATGTGTGAACAGTGAACATGCAAGTCAAAGATTCATATGAAAAGCCATTACTCCCTTACAATAGTGAGACGCTGACCCTGACTGTCCAGAAGAGGACCAGTTTTAAAAAACACTTTAAAAGACTGGATGCAGAGTCTAGTGGTCAGTAGTGGGCTGTGACTGGGCAGACATGCCTTGGCCAGGGATCTGGGACTGTTCAGCGTGGGGAAGAGAAGACTGAGAGGGGACTTGATGGCCCTCTATAAGGGGTGAATATCAGCAGCTGGGAGAAAAACTGTTCACTAGGGTGCCCCCGGGGAGGACAAAGGCCATAAACTGTTAGAGGATGGTTTCAAGTTGGATGTAGAGAAGAGCTTCTTTACGGTAAGGGGGACCAGAATCTGGATTAGACTTCCCAAGAAGGTGGTGCAGGCCCCAGCCTTGGAAGTCCTCAAGAGGAGGCTGGACCAACACCTTGCCGGGATCAGAGCAGGAGGGCTGGACTTGATGATCTTTCAAGGTCCTGTCTAGCCCTTAATTTCTATGACTTCTGTGATTTCTGTGATTACAAGTTGTTCTGCTTTTAAGCACTTCTGGAGCAAGGGGCTGCAAAGCCAGAGCCAGTTACTGGTTCTCAGCTACTTCCCTGGCAGCAGCAGCCCCACAAACACCACAGCTCTCTCCTGCGAATGACAACCCAAAGGAGAGTAAGGCAGGGCCAAAGGCAATGGAAGCTGCTGGCAGGCATTTGTTTCTAGCAGAAAAAAATTTCTACCGCTAAGAATCTTTCCAGGGAAGGGAAGCAAGGGAGGTGTACAAGTGCTTCTTTCTTCTTGCAAAAGTGTTTCTTTGGCAAGGAAAATATTTCTCCTGGGGTGAGGGAGAGGGGCAGATGATGGTGTTTCTCCTGGGAGAAGTTAAATGAATGCATGTAGCTTCTACCGGGACAGTGGTGATTCTCCTGGCGGAAACAATCTGTACATGGCTAGTGTCTCAAACCCAACCTGTAAATTAATAAGGAACAGCTAGAATCTAGTTTCTGCATGCTCAGGCCTCCCTCCAGCATGGTGCCACAAATCCAGGGCCATTTTGTACCTTGGCAGCTGGCCATCCCAATAAGGGTTGTGGCTGCATTTGGCTGGGAGCTGTACAACATGCTATAAAGCAGACCTTGGCCCCAAGAATATATAGCCAGACTGAAGGGATGGGGGCAGCAGCAGTCACAGGGATGTATTCAGGCTAGGTGATTTTGAGCAGTGCCCCAGTGCAAGGATTTAAGTATAAACCAGCACTAGCAGTAGCTAGCAATCATTCCTACTGGCCACCTGCCTAATCTAATCCTGGTTGGCAGTTTATCAGCAGACCTAAAGTTTGAAGGGCATTGCTTCTACTTGACAAATTATCTCAGGGAACAGTGAACCTCAGATGCCCCCCTCATTATTCGGTCCAGCAATTATGTGGTCTGTATTACAGGCAGCCCCACAACCAGAAATGACATCTCACAAGCAATAAACTGGCTAACTCCCATCCTCACTGAGACACGGGGCCTTGCAATAGACCTAAATGCCTGCTGTGTCCCCACGTCAATACAGACTGCATTCTTACCAGACCAAATAACACTGGGCATGTCTACACATGTGATTTAATGTGCATTAACCTATTTTCATGCACATTGCACTAAAAAAATGTGCTATTCAGTTAATGTGCATTAAAATAAGCTAACACACATTAAGTGTTACTTAAAAACTATGCTCCATGTTAATGTGCATGAAGACAAGCTAATACACATTTTCCTAGTGCCACACAACCAGGCACCTATACATGTGCCAGACATCTAATTAGCATGCGTCAGAGCAGACTCAATTAATCGAGTCTGCTGAAGCATGCTAACTAATGCCTTCCAGCAGCCCCCATGTCATGTCTATTCAGCATCCCTGCTCTTCCACATAGTGGTGGGGATGCTTGAACTAAAGCTCATCAAGCAAGCTTTAGTTCAAGTGCCCCCACCACCATTTTGAAGCGTGGGATCCTTAACACGCAATACTTTGGACTCTTTAATTAAAGCAGCTCTCAGAGCTGCTTTAATTAAAGTGCCTTCTCCTCCACCCTGGATCATGTATATAGATGCCCAGAGGTACTAGACTTAATGTGCAGTAACTGAAGTGTGTTAATGCACGTGTAAACATGTCCAGTGGGTACAACATCCAAGGTTCACTCATCTGCAGTTCTACCAACATCACCCCCACCTGTTTACCATGCCTGTCTGCTGGCCAAACTGGACAGACAGGGCAATCTCTACATCAGCGTTTCCCAACCGCTGGCACATCCAGGTGTGCAGCAGCATTTTGGGCTGGAGCCACACCCCCTGCCTGGCTGGAGCCACGCCCCCCGCCTGCTGCTGCTGCGGACACAGACAGACGGGGAGTGTGACTCCAACCTAAAATGCTGTCCGGCTGGCCGCGCGCCACCCCTCCCCATAAGCATCTGGCTGGCACATCCCCCCCGCCACTTGGTGTCCAGTGTGCTGCAGTGCTTTTTTATTTAGTTAAGTATGCCATGGGGCAAAAAAGGTTGGGAAAGGCTGCTCTACATGCAAGAATAAATTAACACTGATCTGACACCAGGTGGAAAAAGATGTAAAGGCCTGTGGCAGAACACTTCAGCCTCCCCAACCACTCCATTGCTGACTTCAAGATTGCTGGTTTTAAAGTTTTGCTGCTTGAAAACCAGTTTGGGCCAGAATCTGAGAAACAAGAAATCAGCCATGGACTGGGCTGTGTTAAGTATGGTTTGAATGAGGACTATGGATTCTTCTCCCATTACCCAGATAAGCTTTTGTGACCCCTTTGTTTCTATGGGTGTTTTGCCTGTTTGCTTCTCTCAGCACCGTCCTCTCCCCTCCTCCCCACCTTCCTCTCGCTGCTCTTCTCCCACCTTTTGTGTTCAAATCACTCACTCCACTTTATACTCTGCTCTATTGTGCCCTTTCACAGCATCTGATGCAATGAACTCCAGTTCATGAAAAGTTGTGCTGTACAATCTTAGTTAATTAGTCTATACGGGGCATCTCTGCTCTGCCTTCTGCTTCACTTCTGCAGCCGGACAAATCAGGAAATTCTCTAATTCTGTTAGCCTCTGGGGACGACCTGGTGAGGGAGGTGCTAGTACAAGGGAGGCTAGGGGACAGTGATCATGAAATGATCCAGTTTGCAACTCAGAGGAAGGTGGGGAGGGTAACTAGCACAGTGCAAATGCTTGACTTTAGGAAAGCCAACTTCGATGTGCTCAGGGCAGTAGTCAGGGAGGCACTCAGAGCCCAGGGGCTCTGTATGGGGGTCCAGGAAAGGTGGTCCTTCCTCAAGGAGGCTATCCTTGGGGCGCAGCAAGATGCAATTCCTCTGCGCAGGAAGGCGAGAAAAGGGTCCAAGAAAACTTCATGGCTGAGCATGGATATCCAGGCTGGCCTGAGGGCAAAGAAAAAAGCATACTGGCTGTGGAAGCAGGGGGCAGGGACAAAGGAGGAGTACACCTCCCTGACCTGAGCTTGTAGGGACTTGGTAAGGAAGGCTAAAGCAGCACTGGATCTTAGATTAGCTTCTGGGATTAAGGATAATAAAAAGTCCTTTTTCAAGTATACAGGTAGCAAGAAGTCTCGGGGTAACATTGGACCCCTATGGGGCAGGGCAGGGCAGGGCAGGGCAGGGCAGGGCAGTTGGTGATGGACGCACAAGAGAAGGCCGAACTCTTCAACAAGTTCTTTGCCTCCGTATTCCTGTCTGCTGACAATGGGGTGCTCTCGGGTGACAGCGCAGAGAGGCCTGGGAAGGATGCGAGTCCCCCAACTGTTAGTTCAGACCTAGTTAAGGATTACCTGGAGGGCTTAGCTGTGTCCAAGTGGGCGGGCCCGGATGACCTTCATCCATGGGTGCTGAGGGAATTGGCTGGTGTCATTGCAGAGCCATTGGCACGGCTGTTTGAGGACTCCTAGTGCTCAGGCCAAGTCCCTGAGGACTGGAAAAGGGCCAATGTGGTCCCTATTTTCAAGAAGGGGAGGAAGGAAGAACCTGGCAACTACAGGCCAGTCAGCATCACTTCTATCCTGGGGAAGGCCTTTGAAAAAATTATCAAGGGCCACATTTATGAGAGCCCTGCAGGGAAAGTGATGTTGAGAAGTAGCCAACACAGGTTCATGCCTGCCTGACTAACCTGGTCTCTTTCTATGAGCAGGTAACAAAGAGCTTAGATGGGAAGGAGGAAGTCAATGTCGTCTTCTTGGACTTCCAGAAGTCCTTCGACACAGCGTCCCACCCAATTGTGGTGGGCAAGCTGAGGGGCTGCAGCATTGACAAATGCAGGTCACATGGGTGGCAAACTGGCACCAGAGGGTGGTGGTGGACGGGTCGATGTCATCCTGGGAGGGTGTGGGCAGCAGAGTTCCCCAAGGCTCGGTCCTGGGGCCGGTGCTGTTCAACATCTTCATTAGCAACCTGGACAAGGGGGTGGAGAGCACCCTGTTCAAGTTTGCTGATGACACCAAGCTGTGGGGTAAAGTGAATGCACCGGCAGGCAGGGACCGCATCCAGGCAGACCTGGATAGGTTGGAGAAGTGGGTGGATCTGAACAGGATGCGGTTCAACAAGGACATGTGCAGGGTGCTGCACCTGGGGAGAGGGAACCAGCATTATGGTTATAGGTTAGGGGCTGCCCCTCTCGGCAGCACAGAGGCAGAGAGGGATCTTGGAGTCAGGATTGACTCTAGGATGAATATGAGTCGCCAGTGTGACCAAGCAATAGGCAGAGCCAACCACACCCTGTCCTGCATCAACAGGGGCATCACTAACAGGTCCAGAGAGGTCTTGCTCCCCCTCTATGCAGCGCTGGTCAGGCCGCAGCTGGAGTCCTGTGTCCAGTTCTGGGCGCCACACTTCAAGAAGGACGTGGAGAACCTGGAGAGGGTCCAGAGGAGGCCACTCGTATGGTTGAGGGCCTCCTTGGCCAGCCCTACGAGGAGAGGCTGAGGGACCTGAATCTCTTCAGTCTCCGCAAGAGGAGACTGAGGGGGAATCTTGTGGCTGCCTACAATTTTATCAGGGGCCAGCACCAGGGACACGGGGAAAGTCTGTTCAGCAGGGCCCCCCTTGGGGTCACCAGGAGCAATGGCCACAAGCTGAGGGAGGATAGGTTTAGGTTAGATATTAGGAAGAACTACTTCATGGTAAGGGTAGCCACAGCCTGGAATAGGCTCCCCAGAGAGGTGGTGCTCTCACCTTCCCTGGAGATCTTCAAGAGGAGACAGGATAGGCACCTGGCTGGGGTCTTATGACCCCTCCCACAGCCAGTGCGCCTTCCTGCCCATGGCAGGGGATCGGTCTCGATGATCTGTCTAGATCCCTTCCGACTCAGTGATTCTATAATTCTCATTACAGACCTATTGTTATGAGAGTAAGGAATAAGTTTGCTGATCTACTTGTTGACCCCCAGTCGTTGACCTCCTCTCCCCTTTTGCCTCTACTTAAACAATGGGCATCTATTAGTCTAGGATGAGACAACAAACATTGCCTCATTTTATGAAATTCTTAGCAATCTACAGGTCAAGCATTAGGTGGTGCTCTGCCTCCATATCTGAAGCCCTTAATATCCTCCAAGCCTAAATTACCATTCAGAACCAGTGACACAGAAGAAAGTGGTGCTCTTCAGTTACATACAACACAAGCTCTCCAGAGACCTCCTTGGAGTGTCATTTCTGAACCACTCGATGACACAATTGCAAGAAAATGAAACGGGAACTCTCCAGGCCCCTGGGAACTGCAGGCAGGGCTGTGTCGGAGGCCAGAAACCCAAAGCAGAGCTGATTTTGATCTTCCTTTTAGAGTGAAAAGGCAGCTAAGAAAAATGATCCTAGCGCTTCCATTCAGCATATCCTGAGAAAGAGGGGCATGACAATGGCTAGGAAAAGCCACGCCACATCTGATCAGGACCTCTTCACTTTTCTCCATCTACAGTCACAGAAGCTAAGGTTACGTGAGACAATCTAACAGATCCATTTCGTCCATCTCCCTCAAGATCCTGCTACAGCACAACCCCTCCTGATGCTACTGTGCTCAAAACCTCCTTAGGACCCTGTTTTGTCTGTATCCAAGCCAAACAGAAGTCTTTTCCTTCATTGAAGAATAGCGATGGACCAGGAGCCATTCCTTAGTCAGCTCAGCAGTCTTGCACTGCTCATAAATGAAGCAGGAGGGGGAGCTTGCATGGCTGCAGCCCATCTGGTACCTGTGCTCCCAGCTACTATGCTAGGCTCATACTTCTCACTAGGACTAACTTCCCTGCAGAAGCTAGTGCTTAAGGAGCAGCAGTGGTGCAGCCCCCTTCCTTTTCTGCTTCTACTAGCTTGAATTTCCTTGTGATTGCGTTGCGTGATGGTAACACCTTGTGGTTTTTATCAGGCTGAGACCCTGCCATGCTACAAAATCCCAGCACAGAAACCATTATCCAATGAACCCTGACTTTGCAGCTCATTCTGCTGGGCAGATGCTCCACCTGATGTTTTGAGAAGGCATTGCTCTTTCTCACCGTTGAGGCTGATAAATTTAGGATCAGCTTTGCCTCCTTGTATTGACAGCCATGAAGTCAAGTCTTGCCCCTTCTTCCTGTACAACAGGCCCTCTGAAATTCATGTCGGTCCCATAATTCCCTCCCTGCCACAACATTATCTTCCTCTGATCACAGTCACTGAAGGAGCATTGATAAGTGTTGGGGAGGTGACAAAATCCCGAGGACTTCCCTTTTACATGGCTTTGGAGGAGGAGGAAAGAGGGGGGACATGTTCTGCTGCAGGAGGATTTCCAGTAGGCCATAAACAAGTTGTAGCTTGGCGTGATCACGTTCCCTGCCTCATTATTATCTTAGGCCTCTGAACACATGTAGGGGTCACCCTGCTCCCTTCAATTTGAAGCTTCAAGGTGCTACCCAACTCCACTGAGTGGTGCCTCTACCTCAACCTCTTGAAGCAACATCTCCTTTCTTCTTTACCTCCACTCTTTTTCAGATTGCCCAGTGACCAACAGCCTTTGACCTAAGCATATGAAACCACCTCTGCTCCCTCCTCATTTACGAAGTTCCTGATAAAACCGTCACCACTCAATATGATTTTTGACTTACACTGAACATTTAAGGTTACAAAAGCACCTAAAGAAGAAAGTCACAGGTCCTCCAACAGCATGCTAGATCTTAGTTTGACAAGGAAACTCACTATCAGCGATGCAGGATGGGGGCAAGGGAGTGGGAGCATTATTTAGAAAGGGCTTCACAAGGTGTTCAGAAGAATGAGCAAGGTAGGATGGGGAAAAATGCAGAACTGGGGCAGGCTATTTAGAATCACAGGATCACAGAAAATTAGGGTTGGAAAGGACCTCAGGAGGTCATTTAGTCCAACCCCTGCTCAAAGCAGGACCATCTCCAGTTGTAACATCGCAGCCAAGGCTTTGTCTAGCCAAGTCTTAAAAATGGTCAAGGATGGAGATTCCACCATCTAAGTCACCTGCTCCAGTGCTTTACTATTCTCCTAATGAGAAATTTTTTCCTAATATCTAACCTCAACTTCCCTTGCTGCAACGTGAGACCATTGCTCCTTGTTCTGTCATCTGCCACCACTGAGAACAGTTCAGCTCCGTCCTTTGTTGAACCCCGCCCCCGCAGGTAGTTGAAGGCTGCTATCAAGTCCCTCCAGACTAAATAATCCCAGTTACCTCAACATCTCCTCAAACTCACGTGCCCCAGCCCCTGAACAATTTCCCTTGCCCTCTGCTGGACTCTCTCCAATTTGTCCACATCCTTTCTGTAGCGGGGGCCCCAAAACTGAACACAGTACTCCAGATGTGGCCTCACCAGTGCTGAATAGAGGGGAATAATCACATCCTGTGATCTGCTGGCAACACTCCTACTACTGCAGTCCAGGATGCCATTAGCTTTCTTGGCAACAAGGGCACACTGTTGGCTCATATTCAGCTTCTTGCCCACTGTAGCCCCCAGGGCCTTTTCTGCGGAGCTGCTGCTTAGCCAGTCTTCCAACCTGTATGAGTTTGGGGAAGGGAGGAATTATTCCAAAATCACACTATGCCTTGCTATAGTCTCTTCTCTCCCTCCAACCTAAAACCCTGAAAATAAAATCCAAAATGCTCAAAATTGCCCTACATTTCTATTAGCACAGAGCCTGTTGTCCAATCTCAACGCTAGCCTTTACATCAGTGAAATAACCCAAAAGTGTCCCATTGTGTAAGGAGCCCAGCACCCTCCTTTCTCATTGCCTCACACAGCCCAATCCAAGGTCCATTTACTGCAAAGATCAGATGAAAAGCCCATTAACTACGTGAAGGGAAGATAGCAACAAGACTGCTATCCCTGGCAGGCTGGCTACTGCTGTTATGACTTACACTCCAATTTAAGCCAGCTCTTGTTTTTTGGATGTTACTTTCTTTTCTAAGAAATAAAAAGGCACATTGACATTTCCTGTGCCTTGACCGCAATATGCATCACCCCTTTCCATTAACAACAGTAAATTCCTCCCATCACAAAAGTAATAGCTTGCCACTGAACCATCACGTACATGGCCCACTCCTATCATCACACTGTTGACAAGGTCAGGATGCGAATGTATGGAAACACAATATATCCAGACACCTCCCATTCAGGGCCAACAGGCAATGCTTTAGTCAGCATTGGCAACCTGGAGCTGGGGGTAAGGAAGGCAGAACTAACTAAGAATGCTTTGTTCTAACAAAGGGCATGTTCAAGTTCAGAAACAAGTTGGTTTTGGCCTGAAAACAAGACAGACAGTTAGTATAAATGAAAGGGACTCTGGCCAGCTGACATCTGAGGCAAGGCATTGATAGTTTAACTCTTTGCTGAGGGGCTAAGAAGTATACAAGAGGCCTGTTTTAATGAGCAGGGGAACAAAAACGTGCAACTATTTCACATGAGTATTTCAATTAGGATTGTCATAAAATGTACCTGTAAAGCTCACTGTCAGAGTCACTATTAAGTCGTAAAGTGTACCATAAAGAGGGGAAAAAAGAGAGACCAAACAATTCATTGTAACTGTGAGCAGGGAAATAACTGGGAATGGAAGACAGGTAAGGAGAATCTAGTTAACAGGCTAGAGCTGATGGGCCTGTTTCTCTCTTGAGTTTTTAACTTACAGATTTTACCTGCAAAGAAGAAAACCCTGGGTCTGCAGGTAAAATCTGTAATTTGATTTGCCTTACAAGTCAAAATTAAACCAGAGAACAAAACAGCATGGCTCAATGGTATGAGGAGAAAGAAAATCCAACTCTCAAGTCTCCTGCCTTTGATGGCCTGTAACTTTAAGAAAGTTCGGATTCCCAGCTAGGCTCTGCCATTAAAAAAAAAATCCCCTGTGCTTTACCAGAAGCAGCAGCATGTTACTTAGACCTGGCTCTGCAGCATCTGTGTAGACCGGATGCTTCAGCAGGGCTTCTTGGTGCTTTTACCTAAAGCTGATTCAATCAGCTATTCGACAAAAGCCCCAAAAGAGCCCCACTAAAGTGCCTGATCTATACCGACATTGGGTGAGCCAGATCCAACTAACGCACTGTCTCTTATGGTCATGTACTGGGCTTGGTGTGGGAACGCACTGAGTTTAAAGAAAAGAGGTGTTATCGGAGGGAGAGCGGGTTAAAAGTCTGCAAGCAGCATGCATGGCTACGGGCAAGGAAGCTCTCCATGGTTAGACTATAGCTACAATTCCAGCATCTGGGAGGATGGATCAGGCCAAGGTTTTTACTGTCATGACCCCCAGAGTGAAGGTGGCAAAGGATTTGGGTCCTTCCCAGCAGCCAGATGTCTAAGCAAGAATGCATGCTTGCATGGGGCTCTGACACACGGATGCCCAAGGAAGCTTCAGAGAGACTTCCCCAAAATAAAGGGGGCCACATGCAAGTCAGTGCTGCTGGCAGGCTCCCTAAAGTTAAATTTTCATGAGCAAATTGGATGCTTATCTTGCTTAGATCCTATGACCCCAGCTGACTTCCTGCCCTTTGGGCGGGGGGCTGGACTCGGTCTTCCAAGGTCCCTTCCAGCCCTAATGTCTATGACATCTATGAAATGTCACCAACCCTCTGGGAAACAAACAATCTTGGACACAGGAACTAGAATCCAAGATTTCGCCCCTCCCTGACCACTAGGCTATGTGAAGGGACCCTCTCTGAAACAGCACCCCCACTGCCTTCTGCAGGGAGCCCAATCCAAGGGGTGCCTATTACCCATTCTCCAAAAAGGTCTACTGAAGCCCAGCTGGGTGCAAGTGCCAGGCAACTCAGCCCAGTTACAACCAAGCTCCTTGCACGTCTGCCCAGGAACAGAAGCTCTAGGCACTGGGGAAACTTTAGGTCAAAACCTGCAGAAATTGAGATCTCTTCAGAACCGTTCGGCAGCTGGACAGGGGTTTCAGGTCTGCCATTTTGGACTGACGGCGAATTGAGGGCCTTACGTGCTTTTTCAGGAGAGGCCTTACTTGCTTTGCTAGATCAGTGCTAGATCAGCTGCAGGAAGACTTGCTGTCTTTCTGCAGAGGCATAAAATCAGCAGCTTGTTTCCTCCCCGTCCCACTCACATTCTTCTAAAATAGTGATGACTCATGATAGTGTAAGGCACACGTTAGATGTATAAATCTCCCCCACCCTTTCTCCTGATCTGGCCACAAGTTCCTTTAGGCAAGGGCTGCTACTGGACCAGGGCCAAGCCTCATCAGCACCGCTCAAGTAGGTAACACAACAGTGTCTCCTTTTGATGATTTAAGTAATGCCTCGGCTTAGCCTGTCAACACATTGTAGTAGGCACGTGGCTGCCCAAGCCAGAAACACATGGATGCTTCATGCCCCACAGCAAATCTCCTTGTGATCAGCCTTGATTTATTTCATACAATAGAACACAAGCATTTTTTTTTTTGTTGCACAAAACACTTAGGCTTACAGTCTCCAAGGTGGGGAAGCCCCCTGTGTGGCAAGGGGAGATGAAGAATCTGGATGGGAGGTATAAATATAAGAACATCAACCTGAAGGAAAAGCTTTCCTGCTGGTGGTGGATGTACAAGTGTGCGCAGAAAATACTTGCTGCTGGTGATACAGAGGAAGCCATTGATCATCTAGGCATAGGACCTCTGCTGGGACCTCACTGAGGACAGGAGAAATCAAACACCCCCACCTTCTCTTGAAGGTCACAATGCCTGATGAACAAAGCTTCTTTACATTTGCCCTCGTCATGCCTCTTCCAAATGACTCATCTGTCGCTCCTTCAAATGCAGCAGAGTTCACGTTACCAGCAGGGCTGGGGAAATGGGATTGGTCTGCTGCTCAGTTTTTTTGTTCTTTTTTTTTTTGGGGGGGGGGGGGGTGTTGTTGTTTGTTTGTTTTTTTTACAGGTCTGTGTGGCTTATGCTCCTCTGAACATTGCTGGGTTACAGACCTTGCAAGAGAGCTGTAACAGTCCTTTCCAGAGTAGTTTCACCCCGCATCTGGCCAGCACCCTCACCAGCATATGACAGGATTTAACACTTCAAGGGTTCACAGCTTTGTGCAGAGGAAATCATATGATAACTTTGCCTCCAGATGAAATCAAGCCAATGAAATGCAGGATTCCTATACATAAGCAGTGGTAAGACATGATCCATACACTTTATAGATTAAAGATTGCAAAAAAAGTTTGCTAAAAACAAAACTGAAACAGACAATGACAGTAACAGGACTAATCCTAGGCCCGGGGCAGACATTCATTTCATGGGACAATGGGATCTGATCCCCAATCCCAACAATCACATCCCCTGCGATGCTACAGGTGAATGGCAGGAACTGCAATATTGGGATCAGATCTCAATTATACCCCTTCTACTTGCCAGTGATGGAGAAGCCTGGGATCTTCACCTCATGCAGGCTCCCCCCTAAACCAGCAAATTGAAAGCTGCGTGTCTGCAAATCTGAGACCAGGACTGACAATTAGTTGATTAGCAGGCTGTGCCAGGACATGCTACACATTCAATTTAAAATGCCATACAAACTAGCCATTTAAAAAGTGTTCTACATCATATGTAGAACATTGTTAAGGCTGGTTTGCCATTTTCTGGCACCTAAAATCAGGTGGACATGTAGCACCCTTGCCATTTATGCCATGATTAACACATTTCCTTTCATGACCAGGTCACCAAGTCCTTGGATGCAGGCATTGAGGTGGATGTGGTCTACCTGGACTTCAAGAAAGCCTTTGACACTGTTTCTCACCCCATTCTCATAAAAAAAAATCTAGGCAACTGCAGCATTAATGCCTACACAATCAGATGGGTGGCAAACTGGCACAATGGTCATACTCAGAGAGTGGTGGTGGATGGGTCGTTTTCCACCTGGAGGGATGTTGGGCACGTGGGCAGTGGAGCTCCCCAGGGCTCAGCCCTCAGGCCTGTGCTATTCTTAAGAAGGATGTGGAGAAGCTTGAGGGAGTCCAGAGGAGAGCCACGCGCATGGTCAGAGGGCAAGAGAACAGGCCTTATGAGGATAGGCTGCCAGCTATGGGACTTTTCAGTCTGGAAAAGCACAGGCTCAGGGGGGGACCTGGTGACTACTTATAAGTACATAAAGGGTGTACATCAGGATCTGGGAGAACGCCTCTTCACCAGAGCACCCCAAGAAAAAACAAGGACCAACGGTCAAACTCCTACAAGACCATTTTACGCTGGACATAAGAAAAAATTTCTTTACTGTCCAAGCCCCCAAGACCTGGAATAGACTCCCTCCAGAACTAGTGTAGACACCTTTATTCAAGAAATGCTTGGATGCTTATCTTGCTGGGATCCTTTGACACTATCTGACTTTCTTCTCCTGGGGCAGGGGGCTGGACTTAATGATCTTTGAGGTCCCTTCCAGCCCTAACATCCATGAAACATCTTTATCAGCGACTTGGAGGTGGGTGTGGAAAGCACACTGTCCAAATTCGCTGATGACACAAAGACGTGGGGAGAAGTGGGCACGCTGGAGGGGAGGGACAGAATCCACCTAGATCTAGACAGATTACAGGAGTGGGCAGATGAGAATAGGATGGAGTTCAATGCCGACAAGTGCAAGGTGCTGCATCTAGGGAGAGGAAACCTACAACACACCTATAGGCTGGGGAACTCCCTTCTTGTCAACACGGTGGTAGAAAGGGATCTGGGAGTCATTGTTGACTCCAGCATGGACATGAGCCTTACTGAAAGCTTCCTCACATTGGCAGCTAACTGCACCTTGTCATGCATCGACAGATGCATCACAAGCTGGTCGAGGGAGGTGATCCTTCCTCTGTGCAGCACTGGCCACAATTAGGCCACAGCTGGAGTAGTGCATACAGTTCTGGGCACCGCAATTCAAGAGGGATGTGGCTAACCTGGAGAAAGTCCAGAGAAGGGCCACTCACATGGTCAAGGGGCAGCACGCCAGGCCCTACAAAGATAGACTAAAGGACCTGAATCGATTCAACCTCCACAAGAGAAGACAGAGGGGATCTGGTGGCCATCTACAAACTCACCAGGGGGGGACCAGCGGAAAATAGGTGAGGCTCTGTTCTCCCTGGCACCACCTGGGATAACAAGGAATAATGGCCACAAATTGATTGAGAGCAGGTTCAGGCTTGATATCAGGAGGCACTGCTTTATGGTTAGGGCTGCCAGGATCTGGACTGGGCTCCCAAAGGAAGGAGTGCTCTCCCCTACTCTGGGGGTCTTCAAGAGGAGGTTGGATAGATATCTGGCTGGAGTATTATGATCCCAGCACTTGTTCCTGCCCAGGGGAAGGGGTCAGACTTGATGATTTGTTCAGGTCCCTTCCAACCCTAGAAACTATGAATCTATTAAACTATTAAATCGCAACATAAATATAGTGTCACCTTCATAGCCATCCACTAAATAGAACCCCATATCTAAATTTAGAATTTGCATTTAAAAAAGTGTTTTATTGTCTTAAGTTTGAAAGTTATATGAACCTGCCAGAAAGAAACTCCAATTGAAGGAGTCCCAAAATACTTAAGGAGGATCCAGGGAACTATAGACCAGTTAATCTCACCCTAGAAGGATCATGGAGTAGGTCCTCAAGGAACTGATTTCTAAGCACTTGGAGGAGATGATGATGATTAGGATGCACCAAGGGTAAGTCATGCCTGACCAACCTGATTGCCTTCTATGATGAAATGACTGGCTCTGTGGATGCAGAAAAAAGAGTGAATGATCATGATACCTTGACTTTAGCAAGGCTTTTGATATGGTCTCCCACAACTCACTAGCAAGCAAGCTAAGGAAGTACAGGCTGGATGAATGTACTGGAAGTTGGATAGAAAAGTGGCAGAAAAAAGATCGTCAGGCTCAGAGGATAGTAATCAGTGGCTTGATGTCTAGCTGGTAGCCAGTATCAAGTGGAGTGCCCTAGGGGCCAGTTTTGTTCTGTATCTTCATCAGCAACCTGGAAGATAGGATGGAGTGCACCCTTAGCCAGTTTGCTGATTACACCAAGCTGGGGAGGAATAGCAGACATACTGGAAGGTAGGGCTAGGATTCAGAGAGACTTTGAAAAATTGGAGGACCAAAAGAAATCTCATGAGGTACAACAAGGACAAGTGCAAAGACCTGCACTTAGTACAGAAGAACCAACTGGCCAAGCAGAAGCTCTGCAGAAAAAGACCTGGGGTTTATAGTGGACAATATGAGCCAACACAGTGTGTCCTTGTTGCCAAGAAGGCTAACGGCATCCTGGGCTGTATTGGTAGGAAGATTGCCAGCAAATCAAGGGATGTGATTCTTCCCCTCTGTTCTGCACTGGTGAGGCCACATCTGCAGTGCTGTGCTCAGTTTTGGGCCCCCCACTACAGAAACGATGTGGACAAACTGGAGACAGTCCAGGTTGGGGCAAGAAAGATGGTGAAGGGGCTGGGGGACATGATTTGTGAGGAGAAGCTGAAGGAACTGGCTTTAGTTTGGAGATGAGACGAGTGAGAGGGGATTTTATAGCAGCCTTCAACTACCTGAAGGACAGTTCCAAAGAGGATAGAGCTGGACTGTTCTCAGTAGTGGCAGATGACAGGACAAGGAGCAATGGTCTCAAGGGACGTTTAGGTTAGATATTAGGAAAAATACTCTCATTAGGAGGATAGTAAAGTTACTCTCTGGGTAACTGGAACAGGCTACCCAAAGAGGTGGTGTAGTCTCCATCCTTGAAGGTTTTTAAAACTGGCTAGACAGAGCCATGGCTGGCATGATCTAGTTGGGGCTGGTCCTGCTTTGAACAGGAGGTTGGACTGCGGTCCCTTCCAACCCTAATTTTCTATGACTTTGAGAGTCTCAAAATAGTTAACTGAACAGAGCTAGTCATTCGTATTTTTACTGTTTTCAGATAATGCAAGTACAGCCTAACACTAAATTTCAGAAAAACAATTAGAATAGTTCAAGATGCCACATAATAAAATGGGGCACACAGTAACAAGAGGAAGAGGAAAGCACACAAGCTGATGCTGGGAATGGATCTGTCCTCCTCCCATCTATTAGGCTTTTATAAGAAAAGTTTGTATCTAACAATACATTGATTCTCAAATGCTGATGTCTCATTACACATGCTTTTAATGTAAGTATTGTTAAAATGCTAGGAGTACTATGACGATTGAACTACTCTCATCTAAGCAGCTGGCCATACAGACTATAGAAGACTGAGTCTCCTCGTAGTGTGTTATGAAAATCAAGGACTCAGAAACTGATGACAATATAAAGGAAAGGCCTCCTCTCGATTGCCTGGGGTCTATTAAATTGGACATGTGCTGTCTATAACAGTCTTAACACAGAAAGCTCATGAAACAACTATAGAAGCAGAAAGTGGTTTCATCAGTTTATTGCTTTTGACAGCCTGAGTCTACTGCCACTTCATGAATGGTCAAGTCTGGACAGAAGCATCCTATGAAATATTTACTACCCCGGAGAACAACATTTTAATCATAACTGCAGGAGCCAGTAGGAGCACAGTTTAACCCCACCCTAAACCATTTTGGAAAGCTGATGACAAAACTTAACATCTCCAAAGAGAGATGCTAATGTGTTTTCTTTAATCAAACTTTCATTCTATTAACATAAAACATGAAAACAAGATCAGTGGGTAATATTTTGGTGTGGCACAGCTGATGCAGGATGCACGTTAATTGTTCAAATGCCCCTCCTGTCCCTCCCCTACACACATTTTGAACTCTGCCAAACAATTTTTCATTGAAGTAATACTGACTGAGATGAAGGTATCTCACCATCTTAAATACAGAGGAAAAAATAATCAGTCTGCTATGCATTAATTGAAACATCATATAAACAATTGTTCTTAAACAGTGCTATGTTTCAAAAATAATTCCTGATATGTAAAGAGGTTTACACCCACCCCTTTTTACATATTGGGAATTATTTTTTAAATTGTTTTTAAAAAATTGTTAATAAACATTGTTCTTAAAAACATAAAGACCTAGAAACGTATTGCTAGTACAATGGTTAGACGATTCCAAGGACAGAAAAATCTGAGAAATATTATGAATACAATTGCTACAACACAACCAGTGCCGTGGACACTGAAGCTCTGATGATAGCTGAAGATTGCTATCACTTCCAGTTGAGTCGTGGGAACCGCTGGGACTCCGGGCCTCCAAGAGAGCATATTCACAGCTGCTATGTTCCATATCGTGAAATGACATTTTACTGCATCTCAACATAACGGCTTTGTCAGATCATCCATTTGCCCTAGTCTCCATGGCAAGAATGAACTCTATGGTTGTACTCCAACATGGAGTTTTCTTAAAGTAACTTACCCTGCTGCTAGCTTTAAAAAGTATGCTTTATGCATCAAACAAAAAGAATAAAAGGAAGGTTCATCACTTGGATAGTCGGTCCATGGTTTTCAAAACGGTGCCTCGCCTGCTCAGTTTAATCAACTGTCTGGTAAGCTTCCAAAAAAACATTCCACATTCCCAAAAAAAGGCATTTTCACACGCTGTCAGTTGGACGGAGTGATAGAAAGCATTCAAACAGGAGACAAATAACTGTTACTATTAGTTACAAAATGAAATTACACTGTCAAGACCAGGTCACAAATGGTCAGTTTGGCTTTTTTGTGCGATACGTGATACCCAGTCATTGGACAGTACATTTGCAAAGGACTTTGTCAAAAATGGCAACTGCCATTTAGCAGACACCGTATCATGCATTTTGTTCCCTCAGTCAGTTTCTTTAAGTTATTTGTGCCTTATAAATGCTACTTTATGACATTTGGGAAGCAAACTGTTCTCCAGATAAAGTTTATCTGCCTCCCAAATGATTCAAAAGGGCCACTATCAGTTCAAACCAATCCTGTATTTAATCTCCTGCAGAGCAGGCCTGATGTTAACTGCAACAATTCAAAGGTTACAAAAAACAAAAGAAAAAACTTTTTCTCATCAGTTTTGATTCTGACAGTGTACGTCTTCCACACACGTCTGTCAGGGTAAACCTCTTTATAAAAACAGCCCAAAGCTAATGTAATCCCCCAAAAAAGTGCTTTTTCAGCTTACTTAAAGCTGACTAGATTCCACACCGATACACAGTGGTAATTAAACTCTGACGTGAACCAACCTCATTATAACCAGGTATTTTGGAGCTAGAAGAGGGAAAGTAGAAAGTGTTGGCTCAGGTAGAAGCTTTCTGCAGACAAAATCTGGTTACAGCAAGGTATGGTCCAGATACGTCAAGTGGTTAAAACAAGATCAAAAGTATTTACACAGGTTAATGATTTCTGTAGCAGGCATGATCAGATGCTGCATTCAAGAACTGAAAATTCAACTCTGTTGCTGCAACAGATTTTCCTCCCAACTGAAAAAAAAGACAGGCATCTGCACACCAGGGGAACATAAGAGGTTTGAGGAAGGTTACACAAAAGTGTGAGATCCACTACCAAGAATAATCAATCTGCAAACAATGAAGTCACTTAGAAAAAAACCTGCTTTGCTTTCCTTGTTGCACACAACAAAGAGCTATGCATAAGAACTGGACCCACAAAGACATGGACACTTTCATGGGAATAAGTCTCCCCTAAGTCAGGCAAACACATACTTAGAATGGAGAGTGCCATTCACATATAAAACAACAAAAATCTCCCATTTTTTTCTTCAGTCAGTTTAAAACATTAGATATCTTAAAGACATTTCTCTCAACTCAATGTTGTATCTATGTAGCTAACCACATATGTGCGCAAAGTAAATGCGGCCTGAAAATATATTTCAAAACCCAACAAACACAACTACTAGTTAAAAAATGTAACAAAAATACAAAAACCGATGGTTCTAACATAATGTCCATAGGATGCAAACACTGAAACGGCCTCCCCACAAGTTTGGAAGAACCTAAAGAAACTACTTTGCACTCAGGTCCAGTCACCAGCTTGACTTAGTGCAGAATTCACAATGTATGCCTCCGGTCAGGTCTTTCACAACTCCTTCTTTAATCAGTTTTTGTAGAAATTGTGTTTCTGTTGTCACGTTGTGCATCGTTTGTTCGTTCATCGCAGCCATGCAAAGGTTGTCATAGTAATGCAAAGGCGTGTTGGGTTGTTCAAGGTCGTATCCAAATCCCGCTAAGCTCACTTCATCGCATAAATGTGTGGCCAGAACAACAGCAGTGACCCCAATTGTAGGTACGTTCTACAAGGAAAAATCACACCTATTTAGAACATAACTCTAGTCCCCTTCCAGCTTTCTAGCCTTCTACCTTTGCAATAGTTTATTAGGAGGCATCAGCTTGTGCTGCTGTTATGGAGAAGTCATGAGTTAGTATCTCTTCACTGCAAGCAGGACCACCACTTTGAAGGCTAAAAATATCATTTCAGAGTCCATTAGCACATCTCAAGTTCATCGAACAAAGAACTGAATGGTTCAAGTCAAATTTCCAACCATGCTACAGTTAACAACTTACTGTTTCAACAAAGGAGGTAAACCCATTGCGTCTTTGGAACCTGCTAGTGCAAGGTTAACCATGGCTTTTCCTCATCTAGATTAATTGTTAGATCATGTTTAACGTGTTAGGCAACAGCGCTCCTCAAAGACTTCACTCCAATAGAAACCAGTTTTCACTGCAAATTAGCCCTTTATACAGAAGAATCATGTATATCTTACTTTCTTTCTTCTGTTGGATACCATACATGCTAACTTATTAACTTCTTAAACTTGCATAAAGCTTTGATTTAACTTATGAAGTACCAGCCTTGCATTCTATAATGAGGGCAAAGTGCTTCTCGGTAAAGGGGAAGGCAAGTGATTGAGACAGCCTTAAGCATTACATATTTTAGAGTCCATAGCTTAGGACACATCCATTGTGTTGATATAAACTTAGCCCTACTGCATTTTTCTGAAGCATCTTTTTAAAACTAAAAAAAAGGCATCAGATACAGGTCTCGGTATGTGAACAAACACAAGCATAACCCCCAATTTTAAAATTATCCCAGATTTGTATTTTCCATGGTTTACAAGAAATCTGTACCACATTACTTTATCAGAATGTAATTTTTTTTTAAATTGGAGTAAATAAAAAGAGCCTCTCTGAGAAGAATCAGTTTCTCTGATGCTTCATAATAAGGGCAAACCTGCACAAGGATGACAATGGAAGAAGAACCAAAATCTTTTCATTTTATCTTATATCCGTTTAGGTGTCTAAAGCCACGAATTTCTCTAGGCAGCATCCTTGGCCAAAAGATGGCAACTTACCTGATCCCAACCCCAGAATTTCGGTCGAGGCTCAGGGTACTGTAGCATATCCAGAGCCGTCTCTCTGACAACTAGCGGATTCAAAATCCGAAATTGCTTTGATGATAGAGGAATTTTCTCAGCAACCTGCTTCCAAAAGAACAGTCGCACCCAGAGTGGCTGAGTAAAAGGGAAACAAAACCCCACCATAAGGTAAGATAGGCAAACTTAACACTGCCATAACAAATTAGTATTGAGGACACAGCACGCCGTTCGCTTTCATTAAAACAGACAAATCGGATTAAACTGAGACAAAGTGACTTACGACAGACTTCCAAGATCAGTATAAATTTCGCTACTCTCAGATATTTTTTTTTTTAAATCAATACTTTAATACCCGCCCCACCCCTGCTGCTTTCTGTCAGGCATGGCCTCCCAGGCATGAAGCACACAGAAAGAAACTGTGGCCCCAGCACCCAGCCGTGTGGCGGGGTAAGGGGCAGAGGCATGCAACAGGAGTGTGGGCACCGAGGGGGCAGACAGGCTGCGGGCAGGTGAGAGCTGCTACTTTTCCCATTGCAATGGTGGGGATGAATTTAAAGATGACCCTTCAAAAATAAGATTCTATTAAATGGAATATTATAACAAACTTATACATTTTCTATATATAGAATCTAATTATTTGGGGGGTGGGGATCTTAAATTCAAAGACGCCTTGGATTTGGGTACATACAGTACTTTGACTGTCCAACTATGTTTTGTGTCCATGCCCTTGCTGATCACCCCAGTCCTCTAGACTTTTGGGGCTTTCACAGAGCAAGAGAGTAGACAAAAACCACTCGAAGAAACAGGAAAATGTGACTATTTCCATAGCAATTGCTCGAGACAGACTCAGGTATCTATTCTCAGCTCCTGTACCTGCTACATGGTACCTGTATTTTGCAATGAGTAGTTCCTCGTTGCAAATGTCCACTGAAGGACAAGTGTACTGCTTTGAGAGATTACTAATGCAATAGTAAAATCCAACAGACCTGTTTCTGACCCCTCACCAATTAAAAAAAAAAAAAAAAAAAATTAGTGGAGAAGGTCTGATGCAGAACTGATTAAGAGACCCAAACCCAATGATCCATTAGACTAAGTATAGACCATCAAAAAGCCCAAGGCTGAATTGATTCAATCTTCGCAGGTTAGTCTAAGTTGCGTAAATTGAACCAATAAGAAAGCGAACGGACATTCACTTTTGATTCCAGAAATGCAGCCACATGCCTGCAGTGACCCAGGCCAGAAGCTGGGGGGAGCTAAAGCAGACAGCTGGGACCAAAACTAAGCCACCCACCCTGCAAGGTGGGCTGAGGGGGGCGGTTGCAGGGGAGTTGAAAAGTCTCCTGGGATGATGGAGGACTGTGGAGTGAACTTGAATCCACAGAGGATCTAGGACAGAAGTTCAGTAAGCTAACTTAACCTAAATCAGTTAAGTCTGATACTACATCCATCCAGATTCATCTTAAACCAGTTTTGTCCATTTTGAAAGCAGTTCGTAGGCACTGAACTTCTGCTGCGTTACAGGTTTGAACCAGTTTCTGATCACTTATGCTGGTTTATGTGTAATTTCTGTCCCTAGCCCTAAAGTCTATTTCATGCTGTTCTCCATAAAGTTGTGCTCCAATGTGCAAATGAACAATGCAAAAAGGTGCATTTTTCTGTGCCAAGCACATTCTCCCTCAAAGCACCCAGTGAATGAGTTACTTCCTTTCCATCCATTACACTTTCCTGCCAATATAACAAGAAGTGTAAAGAATCTTTCATGATCTACAGCGGTGATGGATAGCAACGCTCACTAAGTTTTCCCAATGCTTCATTACAAGACTCCATTTTCAATTACTAGTAATTTTTCAATGCTAATCACTAAGGCTGAAATCTTCCATGCCTGCCTCAGATGTACAATTTTTTTTTTGAGAGAATGTCAGCCAAAAAAAGGATCGGTCATTTCTGAGAACAAGACTCAGGAAAATAAAAGGTTTTCTAATGTTAAAGAAATCTTGTTTTTGAAATGTTCTTTTGCTTCCATATTTGGAGCAGGGACTTGAAAGCCCTTGGGTGTGAAGCAGCTTTATGTCAGGGATCTGCTTCCTCTATCCCTTGAACAGTAAAGGTTAGTTAGTTGCACATTAAAACCCAACTTTTTCATACAGGGATTGTTTTGAATCTGCTTAATTTGCAGCAGGCTGCTTGTTGTGGCTTTTACTTCAATCAGCTGGAGCACTGCGCTAGTCCCACAGCTGCCGCACCTTGTCTCTCACAGCTGTTTGCTGAGACGCTTTACCTCCAGCTAAGTTCACAAAACATGTCTTTGCAGGAGGGTTAGGAACTTAACCCTGCCAAAGAGCCCAGGTTGAGTGCAACTGTTATTCAGCCACTTGTGTAAATACACTGTGATACATTTAAGTGTTTGAGAAGCACTTGGATACTGCAGTGATATACACAACAGAAGAGGGCTTATTGAGTAAGTAATTCTATCTTCAGGGAGGCATTTGAGTAGCCTGAGATGTGTAAGGAATAGGGCCTTGAAGAGAACAACAAATAGCGGTGCATTAAGGGAGCAATGTCCAATCTTGGAACTGAAAGACAGGAAGGTCAGGCAGGACAGACAGTATACAAATATTTAATTTAAAGATGATGATTATACATGAGGAGCTTCAATTAAGAGTTGCAGGCAGCCATCAATAAGACGATTCCTTTTCTTCCCCTCCCCAAAACAGGTTTTGAAGTTACTTGGGGGAAGTCAAATATCCAAATGAGGTCAGAGAATGGCTCCACGACTTCAAGGAACACTGCTGAATTCTAGCTGAGAGATTAGCTTGTGCCCTACAGAAATCACCTCTTGCCTTGATCCTGAAAGATTACATAGCAAAAGCTTCACAAAGTTCCACAAGTTTGGCGTGTTTATGCCCGTTACACTAAAAATTCAAGTAATTTGGTTTGAGATCAAAAAAACCACATTTAAGCTCTGAGTTTAAGCTCTGTTAAATTGTTTCAGTATCCCAAGGCAGTTGGACCTAATTTTTGCACGAACGGCAGCAATAAGGGGTACAACACTATGTCCTTGCCTCTGCAGCTGCTCTGCGTGCAGGGGACGTGTAGCCAGGGCAGGGCAGAGCTTGCAGTGGCAAGGAGATCCCCGCATGGCTCCACTGTTCCCTGCAGCACCGGGTCGCACCCACTGGGCTGAGGAGGCCCTGGGGAAGGGCAGCAGGGCAGGAAGCCTGAGCCTGCAACGGGCAGCCTGCATCTGCCCCGTGCACAGATGTGGGTCATGGGTCCCCCCCTCCCCACCCCAGGGAGCAGCCCCTCCAGCACAAGCCGCCTGCGACCCGACCCAGTCCCACTCCACACTGGGGGTGTGCAGCCATGTACTGCAACCCTGAGCCCCAAGCCCCACACATCACCCACCTGGGCAGCAACCCCAGCCCTGCCAAGCCCCCTCCCTTCCAATGGGGGCCTCTATCCTCCCCCACCCCCATCCCACCTTACCTGTGGGAGCTGCTCTCCAGACTGCCTGGGGGCAGGTATATATAGATGCACGTCCTGCCCCTGCCTGACTGCCCTCCTCCCGCTCCCCCCAGCCCCTTGCAGGCTGGGACTCTGCCAGCCTGCAGGGAGCTCTTTGCAAAACTGCAAAATCCACAGGTTCACTGGTAAAATGAAAAATCCACATTTTTCTCCAGTGAAGGGGAAAATCCATAGTTTTCTCTGTTTTCCTGTGGGAAACAGAAAACTCGGCTCTCTACTGATGAGCACTGACCCCAGCACAAGCAACAGCAGAGCTGCCTGAGTCTCATCTCATGCTGTGGGTAGACTAATTAGTTCTGCAGAAAGGCTAGCACACAGGGATCCCCCGGGTGCCAGAAACACTTTGGGAGAGGAGGACTTGACCATGAAGGAAGGAGTCTGTAGGGTGAAAAAGGTTAAGAATTACTGATCTATAATACTGCTTGTGTTTCAAACAGCTAAATAACCAGACAGATTTTCCTCCAAAACATATCACTATTTAATAATGCAGAGATACTTTATGGACACTTGAAGTACTGCTATCTATACTTTAATGCAGGGGTTTTCAACCTTTTTTTAATAAGTGTAACTCTGGTGGCCCCCTTTTTAATAAGTGTACCCCGGGGGATGGGGGGTGGGGGACATGGCAGGTGGTGGCAGTGCAGCGTCTGTGTGCCACTGCTATTGCTGCACCCCAGCTCTGCTCCGGTGAGGCAGCAGAATGGGATAGTAGCACTCCATCGCTGCCCACCCCCACGTACCCACTGGGTCCTTTCAAAGTAGCCCCAAGGGTACACGTGCCCCTGGTTGACACCCCTGCTTTTGTGTCTCTTAAGTGCTAAAAGGGCTTGCTATGTTCAAATAATGAACCAATCTACTAGACACTGAAGTTTGTAACCAACATCAGTTGATAGCAATAACACTACATGCATGTGAGCCTACCTCAGAAGCATTTATTTTAGCAGCTAAAGAAACAGGTTTGCTATCGGGGATATCCGATTTCTATAGCAGGCGTAGGTAAACCCTGGCACCCATGACACAGCATGGCACGTGAAGGCAGTTTGCTTAGCACACCTCAGGGCAGATGGTGGGAGGCGGTGGGGCCCAATCCTTGTTGTGGCAAGGGAGCCCTGGCTCCTGCCCTGCCATCCACCGAGGTGTGTGCGCACCCGCCGCCAGCAATGAGCCAGGCTGGGGCTCCGCACACCCCAGTGCAGCTGCTTGCAGCCTTACCACTGCCTGCTGGGAGCAGCCTGGGCTCCATGGTGGGTATGCATGTGTTGGCATGGACGGCAGGAAAGGGTCCAGGGCTGTGGTGCCGCAAGGATCAGGCCCCTTGTGGCTACCCTGCTATCTGCCATGCCAACGTCTTACAAGTTGAGGTTGAGGGTGTTTTCAGCACTCTGCCCAAAAATGTTGCCAATCCCTGTTCTATACTTAGTTCCATGACTTCAAGCAACTCACTTAAGGCAAGACATATTTTGACTTGGATTATTAAGCTATCTAGATGTTGTAAGATTTAGTGCCAGTAAATAAGCACTCTCTTTGGAAAAGCATTCTTGTAAGTGTACATACAACATTGATATGAAAATAGCCTGAAGTATTAAAAAAAGGGGGAGAGAGAGTAGAGTACAACACAACAACAGTTACTTGCTTAGAAAGTCAGTGTCTTATCCATCAGAACAAAGAAGTGTATGGTAAGCATACTGCCACTACGTACCAATGTTTCATGTTTTATCATTGCTTGAAGCCAATCAAAATCAACACGTTTAAATAAAACAGCGACAAACAAGCTGCTAGGATAATACTCATTTTCAGAAAGTGGGGCTCCCTCTGGATAGGTCATCCTTATGGTAGTTTTGTTCCCAACATGATCCGTATATCCTTGAACGGGTGCATCATTTAATCTAAAGAGTAAAAACAAGATATGAAGTAAGCAAGCGGTCCAATTTTATTAAAATAGTGCAGAAATACTTAACAAGTGAATGTTATTAGCCATACAATTTATAGTTGAGAATGCTATCAACAAATAGGTCCATTTTTACCCCACAAATTCAATCACCTTCCATCACCTCAGTTAGGCAACTCTATACCTAGATTAACTGACACAATACAAACTTTAAAATAAAGAGCCTACACTTCAAAGTGATTAAATAAATAGTACTGCGAGGGTGTCATACTTATTTATTCACATACCACACTCACTTTTCCCCTTAAAATTAGCAATCTAAAATGCGTATCTTTAAATGCACGTCTTTAAATGAGGAAACTGATTCTGAACTCGTCAGTTAAGAAGAAGAAAAAAACAACTTTCTTCATTTTGCCTTCCCAAAAATAAGGTGTACGTCTTATTTGGGGGTGTAAATATGCAAAGGCATATACTACATTCTGCTAATTCAAACAGACCCAAAGCAAGCTCCCTGCTTATTTTCACCGATACTGAAAAAGCTCTGTGCCATACAGCTATCAGCAATACCCACTATACCTCAGTGTCTAACTGGTTTGCAAAACTGTGACTGGAATTCAGTAAGTAATTCTTTTGGCAGCAACAAGAAAAACTTTGAAAACCTCTTGACTCTTCAAGAGGAATGATAATTAAAAGCAGTAAAGCCTTATTTTTGTTTCTAAAATTCAACATGGCATTTATCATTTTTTAATTTGAGAGTATTTAGCATGAGCTCTGCTGCAGCTTCCTGCACATATAAACATATGAAATATCAGCTATCATAAAAGCAAACCCGCTCATAAGCTTACCCAGACAACCACAACTTGAAGAAGTTAATTCAAATGTCTCGGTCACCACACTCAGACACTCGTGTTAAAAACATATGATGCCCCTCCTTAGTCTACGACTGCACCAGTTCCTAAAGTACTATTCTGAATATGTACATTTTGTGGTCATGCACCCTGTAATCATTACAGATGCGTGTCCCTGTAACATGCACTGGAGCAAGTTGTTTCCTTCTTCATCATGTGCTAAATACCATAAAGTCCAAAGTCATTTAATTATCAGCAGATTCAAACAGAGATTTACGAAGTAAATGAGGTTTGTGATTTTTTCCCCGCAACAGAGGAAAACCGCCTGTAATCAAGACATAAAACAGCTTGTAGAAGAGAAATACGTACCTTATGACAACATCAAACTGATCCAATGTATGCCCTAGCCCCAGGCCGTGGAGGAGTCCACCACTCCCAATGACTACACAATGTTTACAGTGCTTCAGCTTCACGTTTTCTGGAAACTCGTGTGCTGGTAAAAGCTCCAAAAGTTTCTGGAGCCTATCGGAGACCTTTTGAAACCCAAAGGGTGGCTCATATTTAAACACAGCTTCATCCAAATGTTTGTTTTCCCCTACAAAGGGATATATATCTGCACCGTACTTCTCTGAAAATACTCTGCTCATCTCCTTTTTCACAAAAGAAGATCGACATTCTCCTTGCAACACGTGTTTGGCATATTTTTGTAGTCTCTGAAAGCAAGAGACATGCAATTTAAGTCAAAAGAATACTAGCAATCACAGTAAACTAGCAGATGTAGTCTTTAAGAAGAAAAGCCAAGTTGAATAAGCAACTGAGGGAAAATGTTAAAGCACTCAGTTAAAATCTGGAATGGTCTTTGTAGGGTGATCCTGTGAATTCACAACTTTTAAATCCTCTGGCATTTTTTAAAGGGTAAATAAGGTTTCATTTGAAAAATGTTAGTAAAAACATGTCCATTTCCTGAATGCTATCAGGGAACATCCAGGTATTTTATTTACAAAACAAATAAACAGCACAGCAAATGCAGGTGCAGGAAAGCCTACATTTTGCCCTGTCCCACACATCAATAACTCATTAACTAAAAGCTGCATTGCCAGCGATGCAAAAACCAGAAGCACTACAGATGCAATACAGAACTTGCAGCATTTGTGCCAGTGAACTCGACTTCATCTCAAGAGCATTATGTTTATACAATGGTTTAAAAACTCAGTATATCAGGGGTCTGAAACCCCCAGCACGTGTGCCAGAGCATGGCATGCAAGGTTATTTTGCTCAGCACACCACAGCTGGCCTGGGCTTGGGCAGCTGCCACCAGCCACGAAGCCTGGGCTGCTTGCAGCAGGCAGCCAGGAGGCTGCGCCAGGCTCCAGAGCCCTGGTTCGGGGCTCTGTGACGATAGCAATTGAGGGTGCACCTCAAGGCACGTGGCCGGGAAGGGACTGAGCGGCAGCATGTGTGCAGGTGGGCAAATAGCACAGAGCTGGATGAGCTGAATACCTGCAAGAAGTGCAGCATTTGGCTGCATCACCCTGTGTGCTTGACCCAACCTGCACAGCCTGGGAGGTGCACCCAAGTCAGCAAAGTGGCGCGATGGAGCACCAGGCTGCCGGGGGCAAGGGCAGGGTGGGAGAAGGGTCCAGGTCAGCTGGGTTGGTTGCCCAGCCCTGGTCCCTTCCTCACCAAGTGCCCCAAGGCATATGTGCAGCTACTGCTGGCAACGAGCCGGGCCAAGACTCCAGGGCAGCCACTTGCAGCTTTGTGGCTGCCTCCTGCAAGCAGCCTGGGCTCTGTGGCAAGCAGCAAGGGCCTGCCCAGATCCTGGACTGCTCGCAGCAGCCCTGGCCTTGCTCACTGCCGACAGCAGCTGCACATGCACGTCAGAGAGCACGGCGGGGAAGGGGCTGGGGCTGTGCTGCCATGACAAGGGTTGGGCCCCTTGCGGCTCCCCCACCGTCCGCCCCTGACCCACCAACATCTTCGAAGTGTAGGTTGCAGGGGGTTTTGGCACTCTGTCCAAACACATTACCAACTAACTGCTAACCTGTCTTAGTAATATAATTTTCTCCCCATCCCATCCACCTGGCTGTGCGCCCTGGCTCACATAGGTCCTAGCCAGTCTCCATGGAGACTCCCCCCACCCCCCCAGATCACTGAGCAGTGATGGTACGGGGCCGGGGCCCAGGGCAGAGCCGCAATCCGCTCCCCGCATGCCCCTGCCCACAAAACTGGTGCCCATGGCAGGGGCACCTGGGCAGATCACATGGCTCTGCCCCACGCTGAAGCCCCGTGCAATCCCAGCCCCACTCCCAGATGCTGCTCCCTGCCTGCCCGTGACCCTGTCCCAGCCACCCAGCCGAGCGTGGAGCAGAGCCGCTTAGGGAGGTTTGATGAGCTGTATGCAGGAGGGAATGGGGGGGCAGGGAAGGCAGCTTGCCCAGCCCATGACGCTTCACAAAAACTCCATGGCCCACGGGCCCAAATAATTGCCCACCCCTGTCCTAAACACTCTGTTTTGGCTTCTCCTACTCGAATGACTCCTCTCTGTGGTTCTCCACATTTCCCCCAACCTCTCCCTGTAGGTCCATATGGGGAGAGGGAAGCACAATGTCAGTCCAATGACACCGAATAGGGGATGTTCTGCTTTCCACTGTTCTGGGGCCACAGACATTGAGGGAGGGTGGAGCCTGACCAGACCCGATTTAAGCCCCAGATGCAGTAATCTGTGTTTGGGGTGCTTCAAGTAGATATCAGTGTAGATATTTCTGAGAACTATACCTACAGCTCATTAGCTCCCCTTTCCCGTTTTACCCCTACATCTCTACAGTTTCTCTGTGCAAGTCTCGCTCTTCAGGTCTTGTGCAGACCTCAGCTGTTCAATGCAAAAAATGAAGCAGGCTGTAATACAAAATTAATTCACCCTTAATTAATTCAAAGGACTTCAGCACATGACTCCCTTGGCATAGATCCGAGTATAGTGGATTTTCCAACCCTCTGTTTTGTACATCAGCAATATTTACTGAATATAGGCAAAAGATACCAGACCTTTACACGTTGCGGGTCCACATAATGGATTTTCTTACATGCGTCAGGGCCCCAACTTAACTTCAGGATGTACAGGAGGCACACGAAAACCAAAATGCCTACAAAGTGCCTACAACAAAACAGAGCCATTGATTATCTTTACAGCCACCGCCATTAGATGAGGCATTTTTTATTTCTTCAAGAAGCTTACAAGTGAACCATTTCAAACAAAAATTACAGAAATACATTTAAATGCAATCCAAGTTAAGAAACTGTATGATCCAATTGTGGTAATCTGCCTTCTCTCTCATGCCAAAGCTCTTTGCATTTACATGATGAATATGGAGAGTGATCGCTGATAATTGCTGATATCTTGGTGTTGTGCCTATATTGCTCGATTTAAATGGCTCCTTGGTGTGACCTGCATTAAATGGCTGCTCTTTGTCAACTTGCATGCTAGAAAGTGCCTTTGAATTGTTTAGTTTTAAACAGATTTACTTAGGGTTGGAAGAGACCTCAGGAGGTCATCTAGTCCAACACCCTGCTCAAGGCAGGACCAACCCCTACTAGATCATCCCAGCCAAAGCTTTGTTGAGCCGGGTCTTAAAAACCTCCAAGGATGGAGATCCCACCACCTCTCTGGGTAACCTGCTCAGTGTTTTACTACCCTTCTAGTGAGCAAATTCTTCCTCATATCCAACCAAAATTTCTCTTGCTGCAACTTGAGACCATTGCTCCTTGTTCTGTCACCTGGCACTGCTGAGAAGAGTCCAGCTCCAGCCTCTTTGTAATCACCCTCCAGGGAGTTGAAGGCTGCTATCAAATCTGTTTTGATAACCCCAGTCTTCTCTTCTCCAGACTAAATAAGCCCAGCTCCCTCAGTCTCTCCTCACAAGTCATGTCCCCCAGCCCCCAAACCATTTTTGTTGCTCTCTGCTGGATCTTCTCCAATTTGTCCACATCCTTTCTGCAGTCAAGGACCCAAAACTAAACACAGTACACCGGATGTGATCTCACCAGTGCTGAATAATACAGGGAAATAATCACTTCCCTTGACCTACTGGCCACACACCTACCAGTGCAGCCCAGGATGCCATCAGCCTTCCTGGCATCAAGTTCACACTGCTGGCTCATATTCAGCTTCTTGTCCACTGTAACCCCCAGGTCTTTTTCTGCAGAGCTGCTACCCAGCCAGTCAGCCCCCAGCCTGTACTGGTGCATGGGGTTGGTCTGGCCTCAGTGCAGGACTTTGGACTTGTCCTCACTGAACCTCAACATTTCTTTTGGCCCAATCCTCCAATTTGTCGAGGTCACTCTGAATCCTAGCCCTACCCTCCAGCATATCTGCTACTCCCCACAGCTTGGTGTCATCTGCAAACTTCCTGAGGGTGCAATCCATCCCATCTTCCAGGTCATTGATGAACACACTGAACAAAACGGACCCCAGGACCGACCCCTGGGGCACTCCACTTGATACCGGCTGCCAACTAGACATGGAGCCATTGATTACTACTCTCTGAGCCCAATGCTCCAAACAGTTTTCTGTCCACCTAACAATCCACTCATCCAGCCCATACTTCCTTAGCTTGCCTGCAAGAATGTGGGAGATTATACCAAAAGCCTTGCAGACGTCAAGGTACACCACATCCACTTGTCTCCCCATATCCAGAGAGCCAGTCATCTCATCATAGCAGGCAATCAGGTTGGTCAGCCATGACTTGCCCCAGGCAAATCTATGCCGACTGTTCCTAATCACCTTCTTGTCTTCTAAGTGCTTATAAATAGATTCACTGAGGATCTGCTCCATGATTTTTCCAAGAGACTGAAGTGAAGCTGACTAGTCTGTAGTTCCCTGGATCCTCCTTCTTCCCTTTCTTAAACATGGGCAGGATGCTTGCCCTTTTCCAATCATCCGGGACCTCTCCTATTGACCATGAGTTTTCAAAGATGATGGCCAATAGCTCTGCAATCACATCAGCCAACTCCCTCGGTACCCTTGAGTGCATCCTGCCCAGCCCAATGGAGGTGTACACATCCAGCTTTTCTAAGTAGTCCCTAACTTGTTCTTCTGCCAATTTTGGCTGCTCACCTCCTCCCCAAACCGTGCTGCCCGATGCAGTAGTCTGGGAGCTGACCTTGCCTGTGAAGACTGAGGGAAATAGGTATTAAGTATTTCAGCCTTTTCTACATCCTCTGTTACCAGGTTGCTTCCCCCATTTGGTAAGGGACCTGTACTTTCCCTAATCCTCCTCTTGCTACCAACATACTTGTAGAAACCCCTCTTGGTACCCTTCACATCCCTTGCTAGCTGTAACTCCAATTGTGCTTTGGCCTTCCTGACTTCATCCCTGCATGCCCAAACACTGCTCTTATACTCCCTCCCTAGATATTTATCCAAGTTTCCACTTCTTATAAGCTTCCTTTTTGTGACTTAGTTTATTAAGGAGTTTCCTGCCAAGCCAAGCTGGTCTTCTGCCATACTTGCTAGTTTTCCTGCCTATTTCTGACCAGAAATGAAATATTGCTCACATTCAGATTGCATGTTTAAACATATTTTAAAGTACTTTTGATGTTGAAAAACCAAATCACAAATTTTCAGAGCCTAAAATCCAATACTGAAAACAACTTTTGGATGCTCCTAAATCTAATTTCAGTAGACTTGACGGATACATTGCAAAATTTAGCTACTAAAAATTCAAGCATATGGCTTTTTCTTTTATGTGCCATGATACTTTTTGTTCTGTGTCATACTAAAGAGACAGGATTACAAGAGCAGCTTTAAATGATGTTGACTGTAATTTGGACATGTTACGTAAAAATGAAAATCCTAAGTAATAAGAAATACCAGCAATCTGAGCTCAGTTACCTTAGGTGGAATGGCACAGCATACTTCCCCTTATTTTAAATTATGCATTATAGTATTTATTTGAGATAATTTTAAATAATAGGTTCTCTCTTCTTGCTCTCCTACCCACCATCCCCCACAGGCAATACTTTTAACAATTACACAATTACTATAATGATCTTAAGACTTGAAGATTAATCCATGTCTCCATCACCCTCCACACGGAGAGAGGATTGCTGCTTAAGTTAGATAATAGTTATTAAAAGACACGTCCTAGTTCTGACAAAGATTAAAATCAACTGTAAAGACGCAAAAGTATTTTGAACTGCCAGTATGGAAGATTACCTAGCATCTCACCTCACAAAGTAAGGTAAAATTGCATCCTCAGTTTAAAATATTAGCTCACATGAATGGAACCTACTGAGAGATTATCGGCCTCAAAGGATGCACCCTTTAGGGCTATTAAAACCATTCTCTTTTACTAAAAGATACTTTAAAGATATCAGAAACATTGGCATTTGCTTTGCTTCCAGTAAAATTATGGAATTAGCAGTGTGCTAGATGTCTTAGTTCAAAAAAAAAAAGAGCAGCAAGACTTCTTCTCAAAGGTCTAACAATCAAGACACAGCAGTAATGCACAGTAGGGGAAAAAGCAACGAGAAAGAGAAAGGCTGCAGTCACAGGACTACGACTGCTCTACATCAGGGGTCGGCAACCCCTGGCACACGTGCCGAGCATGGCACGCAAGGCCATTTTGCTTGGCACGCCGCGACTAGCCCTGGCTCCAGGTAGCTACTGCCAGTGACGAAGCCTGAGCTGCTCCCAGCAGGGCTTGCAGCACCCCAGGATCCGGGCTGGTAGCAGCTCCCCAGAGCCGGGGCCGGCTGCAGCCAGGAGGCTCCAAATAGCTGTGCCGGGCTCCGGCATCAGCTCCGCATCGGCACATGCAGGCGCGCCTCAGAGCGGGCAGTGGGGGAGGGGCCTGCGGCAGCGCAGCCCTGGTCTCTCCCCCGCTTCCTGGCATGGAGGTGATAAGCCCGGTGCCAGTGTTTGGAGCCAGCCTGGGCTCTGGGCAGCTGCAGCAAGCAGGCTGCAAACAGCTGCACCGGGCTGCACAGCTCCGGCATCAGCTCCATACTGGTGGTGACTGCATGGGCACCTCGGGGCAGGCCTGCTGCCCGCCCCAAGGTGCCCACGTAGTTGCCGCCAGCACAGAGCTGATGCCGGGAGCAGGGGAGAGACCCGGGCTGTGCTGCCTCAGGCCCCTGCCCCCCCGCCCGCTCTGAGGCGTGCCTGCAACTTAAAAGGTAACGAGAAAATAAAAGCAAGCCAAGTGCCTCGTTCCTTTTTAGCTCCTGTAAATACCCCATAGACTTTTATATCATGCTCACCACCAGGATAGCTTCAGTGCCTACAGCATACTTGAAGAAACAACAACTGAACTCTGAATTTCTAGAGCAGACGCACTTACTTGAGAGTACCTTTTAAAAACCAGCTTGGTCTTTTCATTTTCGCGGGCAGCCAGCTTATACCATTGCAATGAAGGCAAACCGTCACTTTCCAACTCCACATGATTATCTTCACTCAGCATTGCTGCAAGGGGGGACGGGGGTGGGAAAAAACACACACTTAAGATCTTTATTGAAAAAAAAGGGACAAAATAACAAAAGTACTGAAACTGGTTCACTCAACTTGGCTTCTTGGTTATCCAGCTGTAAACACTGAATTGCATGTTTGACTTTCATCCTGCCCATACTGCTAGGTAACAGCTCTAGAAATATGCAAACATTTCCACATGCCAGATTATACAATCTGATTTCTAGTAGCCCAAGATACCACATTTTGTACTACGTCAATCGGCTTGTGCTCTCCTCCTGGCCACCTCCCAGCCTGCTCTCAGAGGCACCAGGCAATAAATCCCCTCTCTGTCCCTCTAACACCCTTGCTGAGAACTGGAGTCAGCAGACAAAGTTCAAGTAGCGACTTTTCAAACTCCTCCCCTACTGTAGCTGAAACTGCATCCCACTTCAGAAACTCATATGGAGTGCAAGCTCTCCGATTCACAATTTACCTCTTCCCGACCGCCGCTGTTTATTGAACGCGCAAGAGAACGCAGATCCAAAGAAAAACCTTCCAGAACACGACCTCTCTCGCTGGCTCGTCTTACCAACAGGATCCCATGGGAAGGGGAAAGTGTTTGTTTAGGACGGCAGAGTTATCCCCACCTCCTTATATTCCTGCACTCCTCCCATTTCCTCATCACAATGAAGCATCCTTTGAGGGCATGGGGAAATTCAGGACCTTTCTACTACAGCACATGGGTTGTTTCTTCATCGTGGAGTCTTTCCATCCACCTTCCCGTCACGGACCTTGGATTATCCCATAGCTGAAACGGCCCCCTCCCATTCATACTCCCCTACTTGCTCAACCTCTTCCCCCTCCAGTAGACAGTCCCACCTGTTCCCCCTCATCTCCTCCCCAAGACCTTACTTTGTCACCTGTTTCTTCATCATCAAAATTATTCCCTCTATTTCCCCCCCAAACCTTCACAAGAGTCTTCTCCCAGTTCAGGCAAACCTACCATCCAAGCACAGGCAGTCCTTGGATTTACAACATGGTTTTCAGGAACAGATTGTGTTGCAAGTCAAAACGTTGCAACTCAGAACCGATTTTCCCCATAGGAAACAACGTTATAAATGGGGGATTGGTTCCTGAACCAAGGCCTGATACCCGATTTTCACCAAAAATATCCCAGAATTTTGTACTCAGTCAATTATACATGAGTCATATAGCTACATTAATGTATTTATATTGTGAATAGCAATCATATTGATTTGGAAGGACTTTGAGGTGACTTTGCTGGACTTTTTGAAGGGTTTTTGGCTAGTCTTCTCAGGAGTCTTGGCTGCAGGTTTTTCTGGAGTCTTGTCTGCTTTCTTAAAGAAAGTGTCCAAGGAAGTTTGGACAGACGTTCTCCAGGAAGATGGGCGACGCAGCAAACTTGTTCAGTGTTGTGGTGTCGGATCAAGCATTGTGAAGTCAAAACTAACGCCAGAAAGTCGAAACAGGGTGTCAATTTATAAACATTGCAAGTGCTGTTTCTTGTAACTCAAAACATCTTAAGTTGAGGACTGCCTGTACATTTTACCCTGAAGAGGCAGCTGTGGTGCTTTTACAACCAAACATTATTTCTAGCCTGGCAGATTTTCACAGACATTATGGCTGGAAGGGACCTCACGAGATCATCAGGTCCAGTTCCCTGCCCAAGAGGCACAAGTCAGCTCGAGTCAGATCACCCCTGCAAGATAAGCATCCATGCATTTGTTAAAGGTATCCGCAGTAGGTGCTTGCACCACTTCTGGGGGGAGGAGCGGGGGGGGTCTATTCCAGACTCTGGAGACACGGATGGTAAAGAAGTTTTTCCTTATGACCAGTCTAAAACAGTCTTCCAGACATTTGTGACCATCGGACCTCATCTTCCCTTGGGGTACCCTAATGAACAGACGTGCTCCCAGTTCAGGATGCACCCCCCTTATATACTTATAGGCTGCAACCAAGTCACCCCTGAGCCTTCACTTCACCAGGCTGAAGAGTCCCATAGGTCTCAGCCTCTCCTCACAAGGCCTGTTCTCTTGACCTCTGATCATGTGCATGGCTCTTCCCTGGACTCTCTCAAGCTTCTCCTTTCTGGTGTGGAGGCCTGAATTGGATACAGTACTCCAGAAGTAGGCTCATCAAGGCCAAGTGAAGTGGGAGGATGACTTCTTGGGTCTTGCCTGAGATGCATCAGTAGATCCAAGCCAGAGTTTTATTCGCTTTGCCAGCTACAGCATCACATTGGTGGCTCAAGTTCATCTTGTAGTCAGTCATGATCCCCAAGTCTCTTTCGGTCATGGTGCTAGTGAGTGTAGCATTGCTGAACCTATATGTATGATGCGGGTTTTTCTCCCGAGGCAGAGCACCTTGAATTTCTGTGTTGAATGTCATTAGGTTTTGATCCACCCACCTTGCAAACCTTCCAGGTTGGCCTAAATTGCCAACCTATCCTCTAGTGTGACCACACTTCCCCATAATTTGGTATCATCTACGAACTTGGCCAGTCCACTTCCGACACCCGAATCCAGATCATTTATGAATATATTAAAGAGTACTGGTCTAAGTACTGAGCCCTGGGGGACACCAGTGGCCACCATGTGCCATGTTGACTCAGTTCCACCAACAGATGTGCACTGGAAGCCTTGTCAGGAAGGTGAATACACAACAGCAGAGACCATTTTAATATTAACTATGCAAAAACTTTGTAATATTAACCAGAATGATTACATGCTGTACAGGGTCCCCAAATTGTCATATCCATTTGTGTGTTCACTACCTCCAGTACCTAGCTCTTTCGTGGTACTTTTCATTAGTAGATCTCAAGGTGTTTAAAGGAGATCAGTTACATTTCTCATTTTATAGCTGTGGAAATTTACATAGAGGTGACATGATTTTCCCATTGTCCCTTAGCAGCTAAGTTTGGACAAGAACCTAAGTCTCCTGAACCCCCGTCTACTGCTCCATCCATTAGGACACAAAGGGTAGGGACAGAAGTTACATATACACTGGTTTAAGTGATGAGAAATTGGTTTAAACCTGTAACCAAACAGAAGTTCAGTGCACATAAACCAGTTTCATAGTTGGTAGGGACGGAAGGGACCTAAGCAGATCATCAAGTCCGACCCCCTGCCACGGACAGGAAAGGATGCTGGGGTCAAACCACCCCAGCTAGGTGACTGTCTAGCCTCCTTTTGAAGACCCCCGGGGTACAGGTGAGCACCACTTCTCTTGGAAGTTAGTTCCAGCTCCTAGCCACCCTGACTGTGAAGGCTGAAAAGTTTCCAAGTGGCTGAAACTGGTTTAAGACAAACCTGGTTGAATGCATCATCAGACTTAACTGATTTAGGTCACACCCGTTTATGAAACTTCTGTCCCAGACCCCTTCCTGGTTCAAGTTAAATCAGAGTCTACCAGCATCCCAGCATGCTTTGCAGCCCTGGCATATCTGCTTCAGAGAGCAGGGCTGGCTCCACCCCTGTGCTCCCTAGCTGGAGCAGTGAGGGCTGGCTCACTGGCCAGCTCACTGCTGCCCACCCCCCGCAACCCCCAGGCAAACCTGGCTGAAGTCTGGGGCCAGGGACGGAGGTTCTCCCACCCCTGAGTACAGAGCTGCTCTGCCCTGCCCTGCTGGTTTACTTAGTGCTGGCTGCAACTGTGGACTACAAGTCCCAGAGGCACCTGGAAGCAGGAAGAGGAAGTGATGAGTAACCCTGCAGAGTCCTGCTGCCATCACTGTGGACTGCAAATCCCAGAGACCTCAGGGGCAGCAGGACGAGGAAGTGAACACACAGCCCATGCTGGCTATGTGCCAGAGAGCTGTGCTCCGGCACCCCCTGGCTTTTGGCTTAATCCACTGCAGGCATGTAGCTGCATTTCCGGAGTCAAAAGTGAATGCCTGTTCATTTGCTTATTAAGGTTCAATCTTTACAGCTTAGATTAACCTACTAAGACTGAATCAATTCAGCCTCGGGCTTTTTGACTGTCTGTGCTTAGCCCAAAGGTGGTAACAGATTGCAGCACCTACATGTGTACCTATCACAACCTGTCACAATGTCTTCCCGGGATATAAATACCCATTAAAAATATTCATTTAACCTGTTATAATGATAGGGGTAAAAATTGGTATGGTAGTGAGGGGGGCAGGGACTAGTACCTAATAACTAGGCTCCGCTGACCCCAGTGCAGCCACTTGTAGCCTCCCCACCATCTGCCATGAGCAGCCTGGCATCCACGGCAAGCAGCAGAGGCCTGCCTGGAGCCCAGGCTGCTGAAGGTAGGTGGCAGGGAAGCTGCAAGCAACTGCACTGGGGCCCACAGAGCCTAGCTATTAAGGCTGTGCGAAACAGCACCATTTTGTTTCGACTTCTGTTTTGCCAGTTTGACAGGACAGTGTTTTGTTTCAAGTTTCATTTAGTTTTGAAAGCACTGCTCCATTTTGTTTAGTCAACACTGTTTTGCTGTTTTGCCCATAAGCTATAATGGAGAAGCGTGAAACTGCCTATATCTTTGTCATTTCTTGCCTGATTCGTATGAAACTTGCAGGGATGGTAGCCCCTTCTATACACCTTGGTAGTTTTATAAACAACATATACTCCAGACAGATACTAAATTCAGTTGCTCTGAATTTCTCGACTTGTGTGAAAGTGAAATCTCAGCCATAGCGCTGTATTATCATCCCTTTTTGCATTGATATCTCTGTAACTGCTGACTATACTACCATTTCTGCAGACTGAATTTGGTTCTCAAATGCTGCATTTTGAAGCAAGCTGGGTAAAGCTGATGTGAAGGCTAAATTGCCTGACAGTATGGATTGCACTTCAAAGTTTTCTTGCGGTGCTGGCCTTTTCACTGTAATTTACTGGAGCCCCATTGTTATCCTTAAGTGGACAACACACTCCCATGCTTTAAATATTTTAGAAGCAATTAATTGGAATCTTCAGGCTGTCTTCTCATGCATCTTATGCATGAATACCACAAAACAAGAAATAGTGTATGCTAAGAAACACATGGTAAAAAAAACTAGAAGGCAGATACACTTTTATATACACACTCAGGGAGGTGCATATCTATCATATATATCAATCACCTGCACCCTCCCCTCTCCCCACATATAGGGGAGAGGAGGACAGAGAGAGAAAGAGAGAGGAAGAGGAGAGGCAATGCTAAGGGAGAAAAACAACCCAGCAGTAAACCCACAGAAACAGAGAACTAAGACCTCAAATTTGATGCTATTCATAGCACGCTTTGTAAAAGCTACCGGTGATTCATCTAATAATGTTTTTACAGTATGCTCAATGCTCAGGATCCAAGTGCTCTGCCACATATCTAACAAAAGGCATCATGTCACTTGAAATGTAAAGTCCCTGGCATAAGGACCATCTTCAGTTCCACGTCTGCACAGCACCAGGCACAATGGGCACCGCAAGAATTAAAATGATTCACAGCATCTTTCCACTGACCCCATCAAGTGTTATTAGAGGACTAAAATCAGACCGTTTCCATGGGCTATCCACGAGGTCTTTTCATAAGCCTGGGGCAGGCAATTATTTTGGGCAGAGGGCTGCTTACTGAGTTTTGGCAAGCCATCGAGGGCTGCATGATAGGCGGCCCAGGGCAGATAAATATTTATTTTCTAAATTTTTGAGGGGCCCCGCAGGCCAGATAGAATGGCCTGGCAGGCCACATCAGGCCCCCGGGCCACATTTTGCCCACCCCTGCCATAAGCCCTTCCCTTGTCACCCTGTCCCCACAGTTCCCGGATAAGCCAAGAGATTCATACACCTATACTACAGTGTAAAAAACCTACATAACCAAGCACTGACAAGAGCTGCACAAAGAAATCAGCTATCAGTTGCACATATTGTGGGAAAATAATCAGGCACCAGACCTGAAGATGGGCCTTGAACAAGCAGAAAATGCAAGGAAGTAGAAATAGGAAAAGTTTTCCCTCTGCCTACCTGGACATTTCCTTTCTTCTAATACATGCTTTCCTTATTTTACTTCAAGTTTATTTTCAGCAGGGACAAATGATAACACAAAAGCTAATTTGTTTCAGACATCTTTAATTCAACACAAAGTAAGGGGGCATACCTATTAAACTTATAACTTTTCACATTGAAGGTCAATTTAAGTATAAGAGCCCATTTAACTTAAAGGCAAAGGCATATATCTCTGATGATTAATAATAATCAGTTCGGTGTGAACTCCTGGTAAAAAGCAAAAGACACAGGATTTATTTAACGCGGTGCCACACTCTGGGGATAAGGAAATTATACATGGAGGAGACTGTTTTTCCTAGACAGATTTGATAAAAGATGTTAGAAGAGATAATGGAACAGATGCAGCGGTCACTTTTCCATACCAATAATTCAAGCTCTTCGGTTTACCGGACAAAACTGCCATCAGGAGAATGAACATATTCTACCTTATTCTCTAAGGCTGTTGACAAATGTGGAAAAACAAAACAAAACAAAACAAAAAAAATGGAAAAAACCTCCGTGCATTACCAAAAGGTGAAATGCATTAGTTGGACCCGGCTTCCCAGCATCTGTATAGACCGCGTGCTTCAGTGGGGCTTTTTGGCACTTTTATCTAAAGCCAATTCAATCAGAAATTAGATAAAAGTGCCAAAAAGCCTTTGCACATGATCTCTACAGACACTGGGTAAGCTGGGTCCAACTAACGCGATGTCTCTCCTGGGCATGTGCTACGCTCAGCATGGGGGTGCACTGAGCTGAAACTAAAATGCTGCTGTTGTTGGGTTCCCCCCCCACATCTGTAAGCAGCCTAAACCCTTAATAAAAAGAAAGATTTGCAGATGTTGATACTACTAAATGCCTGGTCCTGCTGCACTAGAATTAATATCTGATAGTTGGGATGAATCTCAAATGTATTCTTTTTTCTCCAGGACAGAGATGCACAACGGGATATTGTTCAATAATTACAAACAACCAAGATAAACAAGGGGAAAAATTCCTAGAGGAACCAAGGTAAAGCAGGACATACGAGTCAGTTATTAAGCAAAACCCTTAATTTATTTGGGGAGGGGGGGATGGGGGGATGAAAGTCAAAGCCAGACTAGACAGAAAAGTTACAAGAAACTACTAAGACATAGCTTCAAAAAGAGCTTACTAACTATCTAGCATTAGTTGGGTCTGAAAATGTTAATGAAGGATGCCACTGGGAAAAAGAATTCATTAGGTGTACAAGACAGATATTTCATTAAAACAAGTATCAAACAGACTCTGGCTTAGAAGCTTAGGGAGATTCAAGAGCAATGCCTTATTGCACCAAACCAAAAAAGAACCCCCCCCCCCCCAAAAGTCATGATTCATCCCAACAGAAATAGGCACTGTTGTGTATAAAAGCCTTAATACCAATACTTCAGCTGCTAAAACTATTAAAAATGTGTGGAAGTTGCAGAATGACAAGATCTATGCAACTGATGAGGAACCTTTGGAAAAAGAAACAACAGAAGACATTTTCGAGGCAACGAGTAAAACCTTGTCAGGACACAATGACTTTGCAGGAGAATTTTTAGAAAGTATTTAAGAGATACTAGTAGCCCCTTTATGGGCCTCCATTCATGCCCTGCTGTCAGACTGTTAAAGCTCCTCCTCTATTAGTAGTTAGTTAGAAGTTCGTATTGCTTTCCCCTCACACTGCAAAGAAAGCTTTGGATAGTGAAACACCCTGTTTCAAGTCCTATCCCCACATCCTCCCAGAGAAAACACAGGCAGAGCTGGGCAGTTCTGCGCCCAGGGCAGCTGCACGATGCCAAATGCAGTGCTGCCTGCTGTGCTGTCAAATCAAAGTGGCGCAGTCACTTGCCGCTGCAGCCGTGGCTATTTTTGACCCCCCAAACCAGGCTGCTGCTGCCCCCTGTAGCCTCCCTACCCCTCAGGTACACAACTGATTTAAAAAAAACACAACAAAACACTACATACCAACCTAAAGACAGTTCAGCTCTTCACTGGGGTGAGATTTCCCATTTAAATTACACAGGGCATTGTCTCCTTTAAATTTCTGCATTGACTATTCGCACAGAAGAGAAGGAATAATGAAACCCACAAGGATAAAACCGTCAAAATCAGCAATGAAAATATCTGCATGCTAAATATGTCATGGCATTACACCAAAACATTTCTGGGCGGTCGAGGGGCATTACGCTCCAAATGGCATGCAACTGCTGGAGGGAGCTTTTTCCAAATGCAACCTGAGTATGCTTAGGGGAGTGCTGGGCAGACACTGCACCCGTTTTAGGAAGGTGAGTGAGACCCTCTCAAACTTGCTTAATGAGGAAGTGGTGATAGCTGGCAGCTATGGTGCATGCACCACACATGCCCGGTGGAGAAAATACAACTCAAGCTTGGGAGCCCACAATATGCTCAGCGTCTGACAACGCAAACTTGGGTTCATGACCGCTTGTGCTCCATGTACCTTATTTAGTTAGGCTATAAAAGGTGCGCATCTACTCTGCCTTCATGCTGAGTTCTGCTGAAAGCCTGCGAAGAGGGGAGTGACCACAGCAGGAAGCTTATCCGGTCACTCTTTGTTCTTCATAGATTTCATAGACATCAGGGCTGGAAGGGACCTCGGGAGATCATCGAGTCCAGCCCCCTGCCCAAAGGGCAGGAAGTCAGCTGGGGTCATAGGATCCCAGCAAGATAAGCATCCAATTTGCTTTTGAAGGTGTTCAATGTAGGTGCTTGAACCACCTCCGCTGGCAGACTGTTCCAGACCTGGGGGGGCTCGGACAGTAAAGAAATTCTTCCGTATGTCCAGCCTGAAACGGTCTTGTAGGAGTTTGTGACCGTTTGACCTCGTCATCCCTTGGGGCGCTCTGGTGAACAGACGTTCCCCCAGATCCTGGTGGTCACCCCTGAGAAACTTATAGGAGGCCATCAGATCACCCCTGAGCCTGCGCTTTTCCAGGCTAAAGAGTCCCATGGCTCTCAGCCTGTCATCGTAAGATCTGTTTTCCTGACCTCTGATCATGCGCGTGGCTCTCCTCTGGACTCTCTCAAGCTTCTCCACATCCTTTTTGAATTGTGGAGCCCAAAACTGGACGCAGTACTCCAGCTTCATAGAGCAAAAAGACCTGCGACCAGAGTGCAGGCATGCAAGAGCAGCTGCTCTTCCGGTTTCCTTCCATGGACTCAAAATATTAGTTTTCAAGGACTGCGAATCACTGGTTTACACTGCATTCTCCAGAGAGGAACAATGTAATGCACCTTGTTATTCTCAATCTATTTTTTGTATGATTTTCATTTATTATTGGTCATCCACTTGTGGTTATACTAAAACGAGTTGATAATTTTAACTGCTTCCTTGATTCATTATTATTCACTGAGACACCTTTACTGTTAAGTACCCCACAGTTAGGTGCTGCTGGTCTGTCAAGTGAACCCAGAGGTGTTGTGCGCCTTACTCTGCAAAATCCTTACTACGACACTAAACGTTTCCACCAAAAAATGAGCATTTACCAAAATCCATAGCTTCACAAAAACATCTGGTTTGAGAATAAATTATGCCAAATATGAAAGGCTAGCTATAAATCTGGCAGACTCGGAGAAGACCTCCGTCCAGAAGAGATCCGACTCCAAATGGATAAAACAAAAAAAAAAATCTAGGACACGAGCGAATTCAAGCCTCAAATCGCACATCTAAATTAATGGGTCACACCTCTAATGCAGCTATTAAAGAAAAACAACTGCAGTGCAGAGGGAAGCAAGTTATTTCTTAGTGGGAAAGGACAACCATAGCAAAAAAAGGGAACATTCTGCCATAGACATTTTTCTTGTTACAATAATCTTGCTACAATCAGTCCTGACAAAACTCCAGAAGAAACCAACAGGCATAATGCTGGAATCGACATGGAATAAAAGGAAGCGAGTGCAGACAGTATGCACAAACCCACTGAAAAGCTGCCACCACCACCTGGCTAAAGATTAGAGGTTACATCCCAATACACAGAGGCTTTCTTATATTACTGAGCAATGTTTCTCACAATTTCAAAAGTTATTCCATCACAAAGGAATTCACAGATCAATTGAACAGAGACCTGTATGCCCCGCCAAGAGGAGGAATTTAATCTTGGTATCTGCAGGAGATGAAAGATTAAGAAGCAAAAATGTGCTAAAAGTTTTCTTGCTTGAACAGCATTTTCTCTTTACCATCTCAAAATTCTCTATTTGTATTTTCTTTTAACTTTCAAGTGTCTTATTCCTGTGACCTCTGTGTACCTCCATCGTACAATCTACTCACAGACTCATTCATCAAGCTCCTTGCGCTTGCTTTTCCAGTTTCTTCTCAGTAAAAGCCAAACCAGTCTATTAGCCAAGGAGTAACTTTTCTTCCCTTCAAATTACCCAGCATTTCACACACATGAAATTTGAGTTCGGGTCCATAATGAATCAAAGTAGGCACATTCACACAGTGATCTATGACATTCCCACTCGCCAGCACTTCTGAGACAACGTCTTTGCTTTTAATAACTCTCTATCCATCCAAAGACAACATTAAAGATTATTCTGAGGACTACAGAACGAAAAAAAATTCAAAGTTCAAATCTGAGATTATTCTCCTGAACTGATTTTCACTTTGGCAGCCTCTTCCCCAGGCAACCTTCCAACTATCACAAAATCTTTTAAATACACAGCAACAACCTGCAAGGAATAAATGTACCTAGCATTAAGACGACATCTCAGAAAGGTCCTTCCACAGTCAAAAGGCAGCAATGTCTCTTGTGCAAACAACATCAAGTTCAGCATCTGAATGTGGACATGTTCCCTTTTTTTTCCAGCATCCTCTTATGAACGAGTACCAGCATGCCTGCTCAAGAACTAGCCAGCCAGTCAGTCATGTCGCCCCTACCGTGTACTGAATTAGATCCAGGTCTTCTTACAGATGAAGTTGCAAGGCTCAGGGCCAGGCTTGAACTTTAGAACTTCCCTTTATAAAATGTACTGCCGACATTAGCAGGATGGTGAACTTATGCATGCGTTAAATGAAACTAGTCGGCTGCATCCGATTACGAGAGCCATCGGGGAGAGGTGAGGTGGCAAGGGCTGGGCTAGCTCAGAGCTGCTGCCAGAAGCAAGATGAGCACACTGAAGCCTCTAGCCCAGAAAGAGATGCAAATTCATATAAGTCTAGGACTCTAGGTGGACTTTACAATGGAGTTTGAGGAAGAATCTGCCCTAAAGGAAGGATCCCAGAAGACTCAGGAAGTGGCAACAACCCTTACGGAGCTGGGAAGGCAAAGGGCAGCTTGAGGGATTTCACAATGTATTTGAATTATGCAGCCAAATAACTGCAGCATAACTTTAATACCGCAGCATTTTGACCACAATATCATTTCCAGATCCATGACATGTTGGCAGAAGTTACAGTACACCTTATGCAAGCAGCAATTGCAATCCACCAATTCTGTAGCAAACAGAAGAGCCTAACAGGAACTGATAATAAAGGAAGTGATTTTAGGCTTAGCTTCTGCCACCACCCATGTTCAAGAGGAATTAATTCAAATGGCGCCACTACAACCAGCAGGGGAAGACAGACCCCTTCTTCAAGGGCGCTGAGAGAATTTGACTTTAGTCCACCAAATCAAAGGTGGAGAGCACAACTGCTGTCTATAAGGACACCAGGCAACAACCACCAAAGCAGAGGGGGGATGTCAGCTGAAGAACACTATTGGCACCACAGTGAATCAGTAACAGTTCATAAATTAATTTAGGCTGGGGTTATTTCCTGGCATGAGAGAACAGCCTTCCAACAGGAAGAGTGGACAAACCAACCATATCAGCTATAAACAGATGCTGCCTCTGGAGCAGGGTCAGCCGAGCCAAGATGTGCCCCAGCCCACAGGTGTTGCTAGGGCCACTGGCCCGCAGGGCTGGGCCCCCACCACTCCAAGGGTTTCAGGGGCCTGACCCAGTCTGACAACAGCCCCAGGTGCCACGCTCCAAATAAAGGGCCCTCATCTGCAAGCAACTTGGGGGCGTACATCTGCAAATGGGGGAGCCTCTGTGGTCTGCAAGCATAGGCCAGAAATCCCCTCCCGTGGCACACAATAAGCAAACAGACATCCTCTATTTAAGGCAGCGCAAACTGTGACTTTGGTCACGGCAACTTTTTTGGGCACCAGGGGTGCAACAAGGAGCGAGGACGTCTGTTTACTCACAACTTGTACCACCATAAATACATGGATGGTGATGGGAGACAGTTGCCTGAGAGATCAGGGGAGCCTCCCTGATGGGGTAGAAGGTTCCTTTCAGTCCTACGGACCCGAGTAGTTAAGGAGACTGAATGTAAAAGAAATAGAGCAGAAATTTATCATGAAAACAAATTAGATGATTATCCTTTTACTTCCATTGGTACTGACCCTGATATTTGCTTACAACACAAATAAGGATTTGGTGGGGGTGGGAACCAAACAAACCAACCCCTGCATCTTTGCAGCCTCGCTCTAAGTGTTACGGATAAAGCAATGCATTGTTTTTATTACCCTTGCAAATACTGAGGTGGGCTGCCAGAAATCAACATCCACAGAAAGAAAGGCATAACTATAGCCTTAGAGGAGTGGTTCGCCACCTTTTTAGACTCAAGGCCCCCCCTCAGACCTGGGGAAAATGCAAGCTCTTAGGTTTTGGGGTTTTTTTACTTACAGAAAAAAATAATAGAGCAGTTTTTGTTGCAAAGAACTCAGAAAGACTCCAACTGCAGGTCAGATTCCTATTTGGAGCGTCTGGATTTGACCTTGTGGATCACACACATAAACCTAGCAGCACTACCACTGCATGGCACCCTGTGGCACCCCGACAGGATCTCAAGGCACCCCAGGGCGGCTGCGAATCCCATCAAGCCATCAGCTTACTATGCCTTCACATGGCTCAAAACGAAGAACAGCAGAAATTAAGTACAAGGGACATCGCCCTTGATGGAAGGCTCACGAGAGGCAGGAACATTTATCTCCTTTTTTTGGCACAGCACCGGTTATTTCTTTTGGCTTTGCCTCTTCCTTGTTCTGATAACAGCTGAAAAAAGCATGCACCCAGCCCCCCAACTCCTATCACAGAAACCACACATGCATATGCAGAGCTACAAGGGGAGGAAGTGAAAGAACTGCACAAAGTGATGTCAACCAGCAAAGAAGGGGAACAAAGTCTATTTTCAAAAAAAGTCACAGTATGTAAGACAGGTGAAGGCTGTAGCCATGTTGATCTAAGGTCATAGGCAGATAAGGTTCTTTGGGTGAATCCGATCTCTTTTATTAGACCGACTTAAATAGTTGGAAAAAACATTTTTAGCAAGCTTTTGGGTTTAAAAACCCTTTTGTCAGGCTGAGGAAGAGCACACACCAACTGCAGAGAATTTCTCAGCCTGACAAAGGGTTTTTAAACCCGAAAGCTTGCTAAAAATGTTTTTTCCAACTATTTAAGTCGGTCTAATAAAAGAGATAAGATTCATGTGATGTGAAAACCCCTCCCCTGCAAAACCCCCAGCAGGGCCACCCCCACCCGGAAACAGCCCCCTCCCCAAACCCCTGGAGTGAGCGGCGCCTTGAGGGTCTGGCTCTTGAAGCAGAGCTCTGCAGGCTGACGGTGCACGAACCCCTGCGTGGCCCCGCTACAGCCCCCAGGACACCACGAGGGAAGCACGTGCCGGAGGCGGAAAGCAGCAACGCGAGCAGAGGCGCCTTGCCCCAGAGCCGAGCCCGCAGCTGGAGGGACGCACTCTGCATCCCCCTACGAATCTACGTCCTTCTACCCGGGCCCCTGCCTACGAACCCAGCAACCTACCCGGGCCCCTGCCTACGAACCCAGCAACCTACCTACATATATGCATCTACCTAGTTCCCTACCTATGAACCTAGCAACCTATCTATATAGATGATGACCCTACCTGTGAAGCCAGCAGCCTTCCTATGTATCTATCTACCTACCAACCTATGAACCCAGCAACTCACCTATATAGGTACCTACCTACAAACCCAGCAACTGACCTATATATATATCTATATTTACCTGTGACCCTACTTACGAACCCAGCAACCTTCCCACGACCCTAAAGAGCCCCCCTACCTAGGAGCCTACGTACCTGAGCCCACCTGCCCACGGCCCGCGGCATCCTTCCGTGCCCCTCCGCGTCTCGGGCCGTCCGCAGGCGCCACCCCCGGGCTTACATAAAGGGCCGGGGCCGGGGCCGAGCCCGCCGCGCGCCCCCGCAGCCCCGGCGCAGCACGAGGAGGAGGAGGAGGAGGAGGAGGCCGGGCCCCCACCGTACCTGTGCCGGGCTGCGGCTGAGCCCCGTTGCGCCGCCGGGCCATGGGGGCGCCGCGCCGCGCCGCGCGCTGTCCGGGCCCGAGCTCCGCGGGCGGGGGGTGGGGCACGTGGGCCGGCACAGCCAATGGAGCCGGCTGCAGGAGGAGGGGGCGGGAGCGGCTCGGCCCGCGGGGCGGCCTGGCGACGACCCGCGCACGTCCGGCAGACGAGGAGCTTCGCGTGAGCTGGTCCCGCGTCTTGTCTGAGGCCGGCTTCGGTCGTTGGGAAAAAACGGTTTTTCCATAGTGGGGCATGAGCGCCCCCTGCAAAAAGGTGCCGCCGACGCTGTCCGCGGGTGGTCACCACTCGCCACCCCGACGACGACACCGCTGCCGGGGTCTGCGGGCGGTCCAGCGACGTCTGCAGATGGTCGCTGAGCCCTGGTCGGTGCGCGCCATCACCCCTGCACACCACTGACGCTGCCGGCGGCGACTGTGGGTTGTCGCTGAGCCCTGGTCGGCGCGCGCCATCACCCCTGCACACCACTGACGCTGCTGGCGGCGACTGTGGGTTGTTGCTGAGCCCTGGTCGGCGCGCGCCATCACCCCTGCACACCACTGACGCTGCCGGCGGCGACTGCGGGTTGTCGCTGAGCCCTGGTCGGCGCGCGCCATCACCCCCGCACACCACTGACGCTGCCGGCGGCGACTGCGGGTTGTCGCTGAGCCCTGGTCGGCGCGCGCCATCACCCCCGCACACCACTGACGCTGCCGGCGGCGACTGCGGGTTGTCGCTGAGCCCTGGTCGGCGCGCGCCATCACCCCCGCACACCACTGACGCTGCCGGCGGCGACTGCGGGTTGTCGCTGAGCCCTGGTCGGCGCGCGCCATCACCCCCGCACACCACTGACGCTGCTGGCGGCAAGTGTGGGTTGTCACTGAGACCTAGTCAGCGCTCGCCATCACCCCCGCACACCACTGACGTTGTCGGCGGCGACCGCAGGTTGTCGTTGAGCCCTGGTCGTTGCTCGTCACCACCCCCACATGCCACTGCCACTGTCGGCAGTGTCTGCAGGTGGTCACCACTCGCCACCCCAACAACACCACCACCAGCGGTGTCTGCAGGTGGTCCACAATTGCTGCTGGCCATCACCAACATTGCTGGCAGCGTCTACAGGTGGTTGCCAAGCCCTGAACAGCACTGGTGGTGCCTGCGGGTGGTCACTGACCCCTGGTTGGCGCTCACCACCATCCCCACCCGCCACTGACATTGCCAGCGGCATCTGCAGGTGGTCGCCCCCACCACTGACAGCACCAGCAGCGTCTGCAGGAGTTCCTGCTTAGCACCACTGCACTCCTGCCACCGTGCCCCCCCAGCCGCCAGGGGCATGCATTATTCATGTTAAAAACCCTTCGTCAGGCTGAGGAAGTGTATACAGTTGGTGATCAGTACTCATAGTAGAAATGATATCTTTTATTAGACCAACAAGATTTTTGCAAAATAATTTTGTGCTCTTCCTGGAGGGAAGGAATAGTAAAGAAGCCAGAGGCTGGGCTGGGCTGCAGGCAAGACTGGCTGTCAGCAAAGATGGAAACTGGGGAGTCAGTGGGTGAGAAACAGGCTGGGTAGGGAGGGGAGGGGAGAGAAGGGGGATGAATGTAGCAGTTAAATAGTGGAGAGGTACCTGGGGAGTCAGATGTCAGGCAGGTTATAATGTGTCATAAATCTAATGTCTATATTTAGTCCATGATTTTTTGTATCCAGGCAGTCGATGAAGTGAAGTTCATGGGCTCGTCTCTGAGAAGTGTTTTGTAAGTTCCTTTTGAGGATTAGAGAGAGTGGTTTTCTTGTGTGAAATGTGGCATCAGGGGGACCCCCAAACCCACCCCATCTCCTGCCCCTGGGTGCCCTGATCGCAGCCCCGCAGCACTGTGCTGCACCCAGGATCCTGGGAAGGGGGCGCACCTATAACAGCACCCATCTTTCAGCAGTTGAAAAGAAGCTACAAGTCTTATTGCTGTGCTAGGAGCCCTGCCCCAGGGGTGCCAATCCTCCAGGAGTCTCCAGGAATCAGATATACATCTCTAGGAGTCCCCTGGGACATGAATGATAACACACTCATTCAAATAAATATTAAATGTTGAATCTGATTCATGCAGTAGTCCAGTGGGTTTTTTTAATGTAATAGTAACATGCCTTCATGATGTAAAGTGTATGCACCCTAATTGGTACCTGAGATATGCAGCCACGCGGGCAAGTTGGCGTTCCAAAACCTCTTGGAATAGATTCAGAGTTGGCAGCACTGCCTGCTCCATTATTCCACTTGAGAGCAAAGGAAAAAAAATATGACTTTGTTTGCATCAGTTGCCAAGCTTAGAGATTGCATTTAAAAAAAAATAAAATCATCAATGGAAGATTGGAGGCTGGACCCAATATCACGAGGTTCCTTCCATCCCTAACTTCTGTGAAGCTGTGTGAAGCTGTAAAAGACCAGCCAAAGTTATGTTTTATTAGCCCTGCCATCATTAGAGATAAATGGAGTTAAAGAAAGGATTATGGAGGAAAGGGGCATCAAATGCTGGAGGCTGCAAGTGGGAAAAGAACGGTAGAAAAAACTCTGGTCATACCCAGTTCACGCTCCCTTCTTCTGGCACTGTATGACACAAGAGACTGGGCAAGATGGATCTATTGCAATTCTTATGTTCTTATTATGTTCTTATTATACAAATCTGAATAAGAGATATAACAAAATCTAGCCTTCCTGATCATCTTGACCAGCATCTAATGCTTCATTGTTTGGTATTTGCATACCTAAGTTTATGTTCATCTGAGTTTAATATAACCTCACTAGAGTTAAGATGTTTAGCTGGAAATAAAAACAGTCTGCAAGGCTGTGAAATAGAAAAGAGATTTTAGTTTAGCAGGAATATCTAACAAAATTGCAAAAAAAGGGAGCATTTGATTAATGGAAAATCAAGATCATTAAAAAGGAAAGGGGGTATTAACACACATGGAGTGAAGAGAGGTTAGCAGGAATCATTGAAAAAGTACAATTTGTCACACTTCCCAAGTTGCACATGTGTATCACAAGATGACAACACTGAAATGCCTTTTCTGACTAGTAGGTGGATTGCAACTATCACAGATGGAAATCCAAGAGCAAATGCAGACTTCCATAGTTTCATAGTTGGTAGGTTCGGAAGGGACCTGAGCAGATCATCAAGTCTGACCCCCTGCCATGGCAGGAAAGGGTACTGAGATAAAACGATCCCGGCAAGGTATTTATCTAGCCTTGTCTTAAAGACCCCCAGGGTAGGAGCCAGCACCACTTCGCTTGGAAGTTGATTCCAGATCCTAGCCGCCCTGACAGTGAAGTAGCGCCTCCTGATGGCTAATCTGAATTTACCCTCTTCCAGCTTGTGACTGTTATTTCTAGTCACTCCTGGCAGTGCTCGGGGGAACAGGGACTCCCCCAATGCCTGCTGGTCCCCTCTGACTAGTTTGTAACAGGCCACTAGTTCCCCCCTCAGCCTTCCCTTGTGGAGGCTGAACAGGTTCAGGTCCCATAGCCTCTCCTCGTAGGGCCTGCCCTGCTGCCCCCAATCATGTGAGTGGCCTCCTCTGGACCCTCTCCATGTTGTCCACATCCCTCTTGAAGTGCAGTGCCCAGAACTGGACGCAGTACTCCAGCTGCGGCCTGACCAGTGTCGCGTGAAGGGGGAGGGTCACCTCCTTGGACCTGCTCGAGATGCATCTGTGGATGCATGACAAGGTGAGGTTGGCCTTTCTGACTGCATCCAAAAGCTTGCCAAAAAGATTTGATTCTTCCAGAAATCAAATGGACATTGAGGAGGGTTATTTGATTTATCAGCTGGAAGTGGCAGAATTACAAGGAAAAAGTGCCCTGTTTTCACACCCCTTTTCACCTTAAATTTCCAAACTTAAAACTTTTCACCTTAAAACTCAAAACAACCATCACATCATTTTCATCTGAGCTGCAAGAAAAACTACAGAATTTTATCCCCCACTACCCAGTCCAGGGACTTTTTACATGCTCCCTACAATCCACACACAAAAGAACCCAGGCAGACCTGTAATATCCAACCATGGAACTCTAACTGAGGAAATATCAGGTTTCATTGAACACATCCTAAAACCTCTTGTCACCCAAAGACCAAGTGTTGACCAAAACACAAAAGACTTTCTTTGAAAACTTAAAAACATAAACCACCTTCCCAGCAATACCCTCCTAGCCACCAGGGATGTTACCTGCTTATACAACAACATCCCACACCAGGATGGCATCCAAGCCTGCCTTACATATCTACAAGACCAAGATTAGAGCTCAAAGTACAGGCCTAAATATATTACTGAACTTACATACTTCATCCTCATACACAACAACTTCAGTTTTAATAACCAACACTTTCTCCAGACCATTGGTGTGGCAGCTGAAAAGTATCTATGTGATAAAAGTGCTTGCTGAAGGCTCTATGAAGATTAGACCAAGTATTTTTCTGTATTTGTTTAGATATTAAGCTATAAGTTGTTGCTAAAAGCCTAATTATAGTTTAAGATATAGTGAGGCCTTGTGTAAAGTAAGGCCTAGTAAATTTAGCAAAGCCTAGAAGTAGTAAAGCCCTGTGGTGCACTTAAAATTACCTTACCAAAAGAATGCAAAGCTTGTACTGCTATTGGTCAGTCTAAAGACAGTTGAAGAAAAAGGAATCTAAGTGGTCATACATTAGCAATGTGTTTCAAAATCTATACATTAGCTGAAATATCTGAAAATCATTCAGAAGGAAGATGCAGCTCTGTGAAAAGGATTAGTTAGCTGTTGCCTGGATCACTGGGCCCGTGGAGCCCAAGAACTGCATTCCAGGCTCCTTCCCAGCACCCCTCAGACAGCATTGTTCAGGAACACCTGACCTCGCTGAACTTGTGGAAAGAGAAGCTTGCTGTGTATCAGGCATCAAAGGAACTGCCGGTAAGTTGCCGATGCGAATTGCTTTTGTCTGTCATCGTTTGTCTTGTTACTACGTATAGCTGTGTTTTTCTTAAGTCAATAAATCTTTCTTACCTTTCTACCCCCAACCACACTCTCAATCTAAACCCTCCACAGGCTATAACGTGGGCACAGCTATAGGAACAAAAATGGCCCCACAATATGCCAACATTTTTAGGGCCCAGCTGGAAGAAGAGTTCTTCAAGAACCGCACCATCAAACCCATGCTATACCTAAGATATATAGATGATATCTTCACCATTTGGACCAAAAACCTGCAATCTCTGATTGATTTCCCTTACAAAATTCAGTAATCATCACCCCTCCATCAGACTGTCTCTTGAATACTCCAACACCAACATTTCCTTTTTAGACACTATGATCAATATCCAAAATGGTAAAATACAAACCGCCATATACAAGAAACCCACAGAGCAATATACATATCCACACAGAACCAGCAATCACCCTAAACACATCCAGAAAGCTGTAATATATAGCCAAGCCCTCCGGCACCACCAAATTTGCACTGTGGAGAATACCCACTATTGTCACCTCATAAATCTCAAACTGGCTTTCACCCAACAAGGACACTGCTCCAGAAAAAGAGAGAGATTGTACTTTCGAAAGAGCCATCCAGATATCATGGGAAGAATTGCTGCAGTACAGAAAGAAAATCCCCACAAATAGCACACCATTAGAAATGACATACCATCCTTTCCTGGAACCTGTACAGAAAATCTTCAAACAGTTATAACCCAAACTAGAAGAAAACCCAATTCATAAAGAGATCTTTCCAGAACCAGCCATTGTGGCCTTCCCTGTTGACCTTCCCCGAAAGCTTGCAGAAAAAGATAATTCTTTTGTAATTTCTCAATTGGTCTAATAAAAGGTATCATCTCTGAACCAAGAGTTCTAGATTTTTGCATTTTTTTCGTCTCAGACCAATATGGATGTCAAATATATGCCAGAAACATGGACGATGCCGAATTTTAGTCAATTTTGGATTATGAACTTCATTGCTGACCAGCTACAAAGATTTCTGCCCCTCCCTGCCTGCCATCTGACACCACCAGAGAAGGCATCCTGCTTGATCTGCACAACAAAGAACAACCCCACAAAGACACTCTCATAGACCCAGAGGAACAGATTTCCAGCTTCTGCTTCCTCTGTGAAAAAATAGAGTTTATTTCCTATATTTGGGGACGTTTTATAATTGTTTTGCAATTTTTCAGCTGGTCTAATACATGGTATCATCTCTGAACCAAGAGTTCTAGATTTTTGCTTTTTTTTGTCTCAGACTAACACGACTACCAAATACACCCCAGTGCCCTGTAAGACATGTGTGAGGGAGTGGCGGCTAGGGGCGGCCGTGAGCTCCCTAGCGCCGCCTACCGTCACGTTAGGGTGACGTAGCACCCTCAGAATCTCGCCCGCCACGACTTTGATGGTTAAATATATAATGTGGAGGCTGCCAGTTTCCCTAATGGACGGTCTTGTTGTTCGTCCCTATTCCAGACTGGGGATTCGATATGCGTCCTGCCTTAAGGGCAATGCGTGCCTCCAAACCTCCCCTTCAGCACGCCCCAAGCCTCGCAGCTGTTCTGGGGGACGTTTGTATGGTCCCTCGCCCCTCGGGTGCCCTTGTTCTCTCTCTCGGGCCCCGGGGCTCCTCGCCCACCTGGCGCCTCCTTGGGTCGGGCCCCAATCTCTAGCCCGTTCCCCGCGCCCGGGGCCTGTCATGCTGGCGCCCAGCTACTCGCTGGCGCCTCCTGGGTCCGACTCGCTAGCGCCGCTTGATACCGGCGCCCCTGGGCCGGGTTCTAGCCGGCGCCTGGCTAATTGCCGGCTCCGCCTTGGGTCTGGAGCGCTTTCGCCGCCCTAGTCTCGGCGCCCTTGGGCCGGCACGCTCTCGCCGCCCTAGTCTCAGCGCCCTTGGGCCGGCACGCTCCCTCCGCCCGGATCTCGGCTCTATCGCCACCCTAGTCTCGGCGCCCTTGGGCCGGCTCGCTCTCGCCGCCCTAGTCTCGGCTCTATCGCCGCCCTAGTCTCGGCGCCCTTGGGCCGGCTCGCTCTCGCCGGTTATTCTCTCTTGCTCTGGGTCCTCGCCCCCTTTTGGGGCCTGTACTACACCCTCTGTGCTTCGCCCCTCTGGGGCCTTGCCCTCACTAGGGCTGACACCGCGCCTCGCGCCCTGTCTCTGCCCCGCTCTGGGCCTTGCCCTCTCTAGGGCTGACACCGTGCGCCTCGCGCCCTACCTCTGCCCCGCTCTGGGGCCTTGCCCTCTCTAGGGCTGACACCGCGCCTCGCGCCCTGTCTCGGCCCCGCTCTGGGCCTTGCCCTCTCTAGGCCTGACACCGTGCGCCTCACGCTAGGGGCACCGGCACTCGCAGCCGTGCCTGTCTCCTTGACCCTTCTCTGGGTCTGGTTGCCTCGCTAGGCCTAACACCGCCCTGATGGGCCGGGGTCTGTAACCCCACACACCGCGCCTCCCTGGCGCAATACGGTGCCTCCTTGGCACCGACAATAGTGCCCCTGGCACTGCGCCCCTACTGGGCACTGGGAACCCCCAAGCTGTGGGGGAGCTTCCGTGAGGCCTCCTTGCTCCCCTACAGCCTCACCCGGTCCTCCAGTGTAAACTGCAACATAACCTCAAGCCATCTGGCTGCAACATAAACAGAGGCTCCTCACGCCTAACAATAACTCCAAGCCCCGCCAGGGCTCTCAGTCCTACCTTCCATCAGGGTGATCTTGTTCCCCACATCATCGCAGCCGGTTAGTGTGGTAAAGCAGCAACCACTAACGCAGGCCACTCAGCTCAGCCGCAGAGCTCCTGCTCCTGCGGCAGCCAGAAGGGAACTGTGTGGCAGGCTCCGGCCTAAGCTATATATAAAGGCCTGGCCCTGCCCCCTTCCGACCATGTGACCCACTTGGTTGCCCTGGCAACCAGGCACCTGAGCTGCCTGGGTGATTGGCAGCTCTGCCAATCACCCTCACAATCACGGGGCACCTCTGTGACTCCGTGACAACATGTATAAAACAAGTGACCTTACCAAGTTTTACTCGGGTCTTGCACCAAAAGCATATCCAAACATAAAGAAATTTCCAGGCATAAAAATCATCTTTGGCCATTTTTACATATGAAGATCCTGATATCTCTATTATGGGTGGAGCTAGAATTCAGAAAAGGGGAGTGAATCATCACCTATAATAGCACATATTTTATCCACTTAAAAATCAGCTAGCGGCTTCACTAACACACCAGGGACCTAGGGCTGTGTTATGCAATTTAAGATTGAAGAAAAAACAAATATAACTTCATTGGAATGAGTTCAAAATAAACTTTTTTTTTTATCATATGCATTTCTAGAAAGCTTATTTGAACATTTTTTAATTGTGTTAAGGATGCAGAGAAGACAGCTGGGCTGCTTTTCAAGGAAACTGATAACCAACTGAATATTTTTTTAATTAAACAGTTTTGTACCCATTCTTGGTTTGGTGTCTTGCTTTAACATAGACAACCTTCTGTCTCACACAGTCTCTCCCCACCTTTACGAGGCCTTTTCACCACTGGAGTTTTTTTTGTCAAACTTTCTAATTACTTTTTATCAAATAAGAGTTTTTGGGGTGATAGCTTTCATTGGACCAACTGTATGGTTTGGATCAATTTAAACAAGATTTCAGGTAACATCATATCCTTCCTCAGGTCTCTGGGAGAGAAACAGACACAGCAGAGCTAAAAAGCAGATGCAACAAAAGCATGTGTGAAACTCCATATACAAATAAAAACAGGATATAAGAGAAATTATCAGATAGCCAGCAGACAAGAGATGTAGTTAAAACCCGATGAATGGACAACAGGATTGCTCAGGACTGTCATTATTTCCTGTGAAGTGCAGACAGTAGCATCAGGTTGTCCCGGTGTCATGGGTGGGGCCTAGGAGCGGCCGTGATCTCACTAGCGCCCCCTGCCGTGTCAATCAGGCAATCCAGCACCCTCTACTCGCCTGCCACATCTTCGATGTTATAAGGTTCAATACGGGAGGCTGTGTCTTATTGCCCTGGACACCGTGCTAATACTATTCCCTGTTCTGAGTGGGGTGCCTCAATGTACCCCTGCCTTATGGGCAATGCGTGCCTCCTACCTCCCCTTTAGCACGCCCCAAGCCTCGCAGCTGTTCCTGGACGTTCTTGGGTCCTTCTCCTTCAGTGCCCCTCTCTGGCGCCCCTGGGCTTGTCTCGCACCCAGCACCCCTTCTCTGGCGCCCCTGGGCTTGCTGGCCCTCTTGGGCCCGCTGGCAATACTCTTCCAATCAGGCTCAGGTGGCCTGAGCCTTACCTGGCCCCCTTGACCTTTTGGGGTCCTCTCTGGTCCACACCCCACTGGGTGTCTGACGGTTACATGCACCCGCTCCTGGGGCCTATGCCGCGCTTCCCGCGCCCCTCGCCCTCCTTGGGGCCTATGCCATGCTTCTCGCGCCCCTCGCCCTCCTTGGGGCCTATGCCGCACTTCTTGCGCCCCTCGCCCTCCTTGGGGCCTATGCCGCACTTCTTGCGCCCCTCGCCCTCCTTGGGGCCTATGCCGCGCTTCTCACGCCCCTCGCCTTCTCTTGGGGCCTATGCTGTGCTCCTCGCGCTCCCTCACCCTCTTTGGGGCCTGTGCCGCACTTCTTGCGCTCATTGCTCCCTCAGGGGCCTCGCTCTCACACTTCCCATGCTGCACGCCCTCTCGGGCTGGGGCCTCAACCCCTATATGCCGAGCACCTCTACGGCGCTCGCTCACTGTGCCCACTGTGGCACTAGAGTCCCCAGCACTGTGGAGCCCTCCGGGACCCTCTCCTGGTCCCACACCCGGTTGGGGCTCAGGTGGCCACAGCCGTGCCTAGCCCCCCTGGACCACCGTCTCGGTCACCTTCCCTACTAAGGCTTCCCCCCGTGTCTCACCCCACAGGGCGGGGGTCAACACCCCCCAACACGCGCCCCACTGGTGAAAACAGCTGTGCCCACCTGGCACCGCTAGCTGTGCCCTGCTGGGCACCAGGAACCCCCAGATTATTAGGGAGCTCCCGTGAGGCCTCCTCACGCCCCTACAGCCTCACCCGGTCCTCCGGTTTTCTCGCTCCAGGGCTTCCCGCTGCCCCTATCAAAGCTGCACCCTCTACGGCACCAGGACCCCTTCCCATGCTACTGCGGGGTCCCTCTGAGGCCTCCTTCGCCCCTTATAGCCTCACCCGGTCCACCGGTATAACAATAACTAAACCATGAGCCAAACGGCTGCAACATAACAACAAGAAGCCTTCTGGCTTATAACATACGGCCTACGCTTCCTTGGCTCTCTAGCCATGCTGTAGTCGCTTGGGTGGTCATGCTGCAACCATCAGCCCTGCTCTCCCACAGAGCTCCTGCTCCTGCGGCTGTGAGAAGGGAACTGCCCTCTAGACTCCGGCCTGGGTGGTTTATAAAGGCCCGCCCCTGCCCCCTTCCGGTCACATGGCCCACCCAGTTGCCGCAGCAACCGGCACCTGAGCTCCCCCTGGGGATTGGCAGCTCCACTTCTCCACTTCTAGGAACAGGGCACCTCAGTGCTCCTGTGACACCCGGGACCCGAAGAAGCCAGGAAAACTTACCAGAACGGCGGGCAGAGAGGAATGCCGTGGTGGAGGGAGAACCCACGCGGCTCGTCAGCCGCATCTATGTACAGCTGCAGCCGGCAGCTGACGATGACGTCAGACACCAGCCAGGAGATTTAAAAATGGCGGCCGCTGCTTTGGGGGCGGCGGATGGCTCGGGGATCATGCGGCGGGCCTGGAAAGTGCCGGCAAAGGATCCGGGGGATGGAACCCGCCGAGCTGGAACCCAGGGAGAAGAAGCGACCCTGATCAGGAGCCCGACAATGGGGACAACGTCCGATCGTGCAAGGAGCGACAGATTGGGTGAGCGACAAAGGAACGGGAAGATCCGAGAAGAGTTCGGGGACTCCGAAGTAAGTTCGGCAATGGTGGGTGTGGGACTCGCCGAAGAGGGGCAGAAGACCAAGAATCCCTGGGCTGAAGGGAGATTGGTGCGGGATCGCCGCCAAGACCCAGGGACATTGGGCCAAGGAACAGGAGTGGGACAACCAGAGGGCCACTGAGGGGGAATCCCTTCCCCCCCATCCCAGGCTAACAAGGATCTGGTGGAGGGACAGCGATATAGTTAGTGACAACACAGGGGAAGAGACGCACCGGGTGAAGGGCTTGGGGCAAGGGGTCAATAGAGGGTGCAGATTAGGCTCTGGTGTAGGTTACGGTGAGGAGGTCGACCGCAAGGTAGCGGTATAGCGGCATCCTACAGTCCGTGGGATTAAGAGAGCCGTGGGAGAAGCCGGCGGAAGCAGCGGAGCTGGATGGGAGAAGCGGAGCCAAGAGGTGGCGGGAGGCCAGGGTGTAGGGGTGGTAGAGCCCCGTGTGCAACCGGTGGGCCAAGCCCGGGCCACCGAGGGACCCGTGCCCTAGCCCCGCCCCACTAAGGAAACACCAAGTCGTGGCAGGCAAGAGCGGGGTTTGGTGACGTGGGAGAAGATCACCCACAGAGACAAGCCAGTTGGGAAAGGGAAGAGTTACCAACCAGGAAAACAGAGCTCCCCAGAGGGGTACAATAAGGCCCATCGGCGACACAGGTAAATGTCACTGGTAAGTGTTATAGGGTCTTGGCGCCCTCTTTGTGGGTACCTTGCCCCCCCAGCAACGTTAGGGTGACACCCAGTCTCAGTGCCACCTAGATGATCCAGGCGCTGCCCCTTCTCGCCTGCCATGCCTTTGATGTTGTTGGGGAGGCGGTTCCCTGTCGGTGACCCAAGGGGGGTCCCGTCCTTGGGGTGTCTTCATGGGGCTCCAGACCTCCCCTTTACCCTTACCACGTCCTCAGCCTGGGTAGACACTGCTCTTCAGAGGTCTCCCGTGCTGCCTGCCTTGGAAAAAACAGGTCTTCCTGGCCATCAGTCTTCACTATACCTGCACTATACTTTTTTATCGTTTGAACTGAACCTGGATTCACTTATTGACTTCTATCATAGGTTTAACAACTACCACCCTTCAAACAAATTCTTTCTGGAAATGTCCTACACTAACATCAACTTTCTAGATACCATGATCCACATCTGGGATGGGACCCTACGAATCACTAGGTACAAAAAACTCACATGCCACAACACCAGTAATCATGCCAAGCATGCCAAAAAAGTGGTGATCAACTGTCAGACCCCAAGATACCACTGTATTTGCTTTGAGGAGAATATTTGTGACACCCATCTCACTGAACTGAAAATTGCCTCAAGGGATGACGAGGTCGAACGGTCACAAACTCCTGCAAGACCGTTTCAGGCTGGACATAAGGAAGAATTGCTTTACTGTCCGAGCCCCCAAGGTCTGGAACAGTCTGCCAGCAGAGGTGGTTCAAGCACCTACATTGAACACCTTCAAGAGCAAATTGGATGCTTATCTTGCTGGGATCCTATGACCCCAGCTGACTTCCTGCCCTTTGGGCAGGGGGCTGGACTCGATGATCTTCCGAGGTCCCTTCCAGCCCTGATGCCTATGAAATCTATGAAATGGGGCAGGGAAAGGAGCAGCAAGAAGAGCAGATGATTGGATAGAGAGCACAAGGCAAAAAGCAGAGCAGCAGATTGTGCAGGGGAAGGGGATCAGAGTGGCATTTGAGGAGGGTGCGTGGCTAATTTGTAGCACAACTGCCAAAAAGGTTGAGCCCCACTGCTTTATAGCATTAAATAATGCAGGATCATAGAAGAGAAACTAAAACAATGCTGAAAACAGGGGTGCTGTGGTGATTCAGGCTGTATACACACATTCAAATAATTTGTGAGAATTCTTCCAGCTTTATTCTCCTAGTAGAGGAAAATTATCCAAAGCCACGCATACAAACATTTGAATGCTGAGGCCTTGAAGAGTAAAGAGTTTTCAATGCTGATACTGTGCAGTAGCGATGTGGGGGAGGGGGCATTTCAGCATGTTTTGCAGACTTCCTAAGTCTGCCTGGTAAGAGATAGCAGGAGTGCATAGTGCCATTCTGACTGGCTAATCTATTCTGCTTATGGTCAGCCTGTGTTTCTCTGTAGCACAATGTGGAGATTGTGAAGGGGATTCTTCTCTCTGCTGTAGCAGCAGAGTCCAGCAAAGAACACACGGTCTCCCTGGGAAGGTGGAGGGATGCCGGAGGACTATGTTCTCTTCTGATATAGGCCATGGCATGTATAGACTTTTGCTCTCCTGGGATAGATTCTCCTGGGAGTGATTTACCCTCATTGTTCCTGGGTTATTTTTCTCCTGGAGTAGCCATTTTTTCCGTGTGAGAAAAAGCCTAAACAAGTGTACAGTCATGGTTTCTTGTGGGAGAGCAGTGACTCTCCCAAGAGAAACTGTGTCTTAGACAAAGCCTAAGTCCTAATGCAAGGCAGAGGTGAGTAGGATTAAAAGTCACAGGTGTAGTGACAGAGGGGATGGTGTAAGAGGAGATTTAAGGAAAAGAGCAGTAAAGTGGCTGGGGAGTGTTCTTCAGTGGCTAGGATGCCCCACTGCACATATGCCCATTACACACAAGCACATTGGGCCCTTGTCACAGGAACAGACCCTGTAAATGTTGTTTGTGATAAACTGTGTTCTACCAACAACTATAAAATTTACACTAAGTGTACAAATGTCTTTGCCCTACCTCCTTCCTCCTGACATTGCTAATCTCTGACATATCTGTAAGATGATACACTAGACTTTAGTATTGTATTAACTGCATATAAATATTATCTTCTAAAATGAAAACAGTGCTACATTACACATATTAATGTCAATTTTTCCTTTTGCCATGGTACTAAGTCTTTGTACAATTATTTAACAGAATGTATTTAAAAACATCGATTTTATAGATGCATTAAGATTTTATAGATCCATTTATTCCTCTATTCTTAAGACTTTGTATAACTGCTCAATAGGCTATTTAGTATAGTACCAAATACTTCTTTTTCCTAAAAAAAGGCATTTTTTTCTAAAAAAGTATGATTTTATCTATAGCTATAAGGCTCTATACCTGTATATATGTTTCCATTCATACTTCCTTTTACATCTGTCAATTAGACTTTGCATAATAATGTAGCAACTTTATTTAGAATCAAACTATATACACAATTTTACACAGGACACTTCTCCTAAAATCCTTTCTTATCAGGGTGACATCACCAATCCATTCAAAAATACGAAGAGGCGTGAAATCAAAATTTATTTTTAAGATTTCCTATGAATTAAATCAATACAAAGCATTTTTTAAAATATCCCAGAGAGTCAGGAATGCATGTGTCCAGTCTAGGTCCAGGGCCCTGGATATGGTGGAAGGTGGAGACAGACAAAAAGTGGGTACGGGCAAAGGCAAAAAGGGGCACAGAGACCTCTAAAAAATATTGGATGCACACAATTACAGAGGTAAAATTGTTCCTCCTTTCCCCTACCCAGTTGCCAAAGCCTATCTGGTAATGTCCAGATACAAAATGCATTGTTACCACAAAACTACTAAGCTTACTGAAAATTTAGGAAGAATATAAGTAGAACGTGGTATCCAAGCAAATAATAAACAAAGCTATATTGATCTGGTTTTCATTTTCATGTCGAATTACCTCATAACTTTTTAAAGTTACAAGAAATCTTTGATTTTTCTGTATTTACAGGACTTCAGCAAGTATTACACAGCCTGGCTATGCAACTTGGAGGAAGACTAGACAATGCTGACAATAAAACAAAGTAGTTGGTTTCTGTAGGCCATCAGTAACCAGCTGCACACAGTGGAGTGGCTGTTCCAGGGCCCTGGACAAGTGTCAAGTACTAGGATTGCATCATGATGCCAATCTGGGGAGATCAAAAGTGGTTCCAGTACAAAAGCTACATTCCCAGACTTATAAGGTAAGCTTACCCCTACCCTCTAATGCAGACATGAACATGAGAGCTGCCTTGGCAGGGGAGAAACAGGTCACAATCACCTACTGGAATTTTGCCATCCTGGGATGTTACTGGTTTGTCTATCTGACATTTACAGTACTCCTCCAGGTGTGACTCCAGACAACATGCAAGAAAATAGTACAGGTAGTCTTTGACTTACAATGTTTCAAGTTACAATGAACGGCACTGACAACGTTTATAAATTGACTTTACGATGCATGATCCAACATGACGCCATGCCAGCAAATAAGTTTGCTGCATCACCCATCTTCCTGGAGAATGTCTGTCCAAACTTCCTTGGACACTTTCTTTAAGAAAGCAGACAAGACTCTGAAAAACCTGCAGCCAGGACTCCTAAGAAAACTCCAGCCAAGAACCTTTCAAAAAGACCAGCAAAGTCACCTCAAAGAAGTCCTTCTAAATCAATATGATTGCTATTTACAATATAAATACATTACATAGCTATATGACTCATGTATAATTGATTGAGTACAAAATGCTGGGTTATTTTTGGTGAAAATAGGGCATCGGGCCTTGGTTCAGGAACCAATCCTCCATTTATACCATTGTTTCCTATGGGAAAATTGGTTCCAAGTTACAATGTTTCAACTTACAACGCGGTTTTCAGGAACCAATTGTGTCGTAAGTCTGAGGACTGCCCGTAGATGGGTTAGATGTAATAGGCTTCCTTAGCTGCAGAGACTGATAGACAGGATATGTGTGTGCACATCTCCTGCCTCTCCACCCCTTCCCCCAACCTCGTACTTAAACAGAAAACTTTTACTTAAGAGACGTCTGTGATAGCACTGGTGGAACAGTGGAATCATTTTGCTGTCCGTTACACTGGATGGGTAGGAAAGGCACATAATGTTCCCACCTTTAGAAACAGTGCTTTGTGGAAAGCTGAGAGCAAGGACATTTTTTCCAGGTCAGCATATTCCTAGGAATATGAGCCTTGGAAGCAACCAGTGAAGTTGGATGCCAGGCACCTAGGCCAGGGACAGAAATCATATGTAAGTGATCGGAAACCAGTTCGAATCTGTAACACAACAGAAGTTCAGTGCACATAAACCACTTTCAAAATGGCCAAAACCAGTTTACGATCAACTTGGATGGATGCAACATCACACTGACCTGATCTATGTTAAATCAGTTTATTGAACTTCTGTCCCAGATGCCCTCCAGATTCAGGTTAACTCTCAGACCCCCAGCATCGCGAGCTGCTTTGCACCTCCCCTGCAAACTGTCCCCTCCAGGCAGGGTGGGTGGGCTAGCCTTGGCCCACGCTGTCTGGCATGCTCTAGGACCCCCCAGCTTCTGGCTTGGGCCACCACAGGCATGTGGCTGCATTTCCAGAATCAAAAGTGGATGTCTGTTCATTTGCTTACTCATTCAATCTATGCAGCTTAGACTGACCTGTAAAGATTGAACTGATTCAGCCTCAGGCTTTTTGATTGTCTGTACTTAGCCCTGAGCAGCAGCAGAGATTCAACTATTACCTGAAATATGTATTTAGCAAATTAGACATCCTATAGAGACAACATATAACTAGCCCCAATATCAGGACACCAAATACTCCTTCTGTTACTGCTGCATGTTGGGGTTTTCAAATTTATGAAGCTATGTTGGAAATATGATCGGTAGATCAATGGGGGAGAAGAAAGACACTGTTGATATCGAGCAGCCCGATAGGAAAGCAACTCCTAGAGTCCTTCAAGGTGCTGTAATACTGGAGAAAGCCATAAGAGCACTATTTGACAAGGTTACATAGCCAGACAGTGTGGGGCTCTGTGCTACTTTACACCAGTGATTCTCAACCAGAGTGCCTTGAAATAATTTCAAGGGTGCTGGGGAGTGCCACACAATGTTAGCTTTGTTAGGTGGGCACACTCGATTCACAAGAAAAACCCAGAGATTTCAGCTGAGAATCCATACTGTTAGGAGCATTCTGACCTGTTTGGGTCTTGCCAAGCTCTTTGCAACAAAATAATTGCTCTATTATTTTTTCTCAGTCAAAAAATGAATGAAAACTATTAGCCGACATTCTCTGAAGTATGTGTTGAGTCTAACAAAAGATGTCTTGAGTCTAAAATGGTTGAGAACCACTAGCTTATGTGTAACTAGTCCGTGGCTGTATTAGAAACTTTCCCAGAGCTCTAGGAATCTGCACAGGAGCTATTGCAAAGAAGGGACTTAAGCAAAGCAGAGTTTTCACAAGACGACACTGTGCCGTGCAGCAATAAATAACATAGGGACTCAAAAGGATTAAAAACACTATGAAAAAAATGTGCAAGGTGGGCCTGCCTGGGAGCAGTTTGCAGGCCTGGATGGGTATAGACATAAGAGTTTTTATTCTCCTTTGGGTTTAATAGGTGAAAAATGGGAAGTCAGGTGTATGGCACAGCTTCTGGGAGGAAGGGATTGTCCAAGCAGCATAATGGCTGCTCAAGGTGAGGCTTTTAATGCCTTGCTCTGTTGTGCTTTGTGACATCTGAGGAGTTATGGGGCATCTTGATGCATTTTCCAATGCACCTGTCAGGCCCCTGCTTTCATTCAGAGTGCATCAAGGTATTGCATTTTGCCATTTTAAATGTAAACTTCCCAACGTGAAGAAGAAGAAAAAAAGCCAATTTCAACAACCTGGACTAAAATTTTAACATCAAGTTTACAGCCCCGCCTCTCCCCCCTCCAGCCTACCTGCCATCTGATATCTCCAGGTAAACAGCCTACCTTTGTTCATTGCCACTCCTCTAAATTTGCATTCCTGCCGAACAGCTTTGGAAGACTGGCTTTTTTCACACTTGAGAGATTTCTGACCACCTTTTAATTTCTCTCGCCATTTTCAGTTTCTTTTTTTGCCTGATGAAGGACGTGTGTGTCCAAAAGCTTGCAAAGAACAACTTGTTTGCAACTATTTAATTGGTCTAATAAAAGATGTTACCTCTACCCACAGAGCTCATCTGCCTCTGTGCTTAGACCAACACAGCTACAGCCTAGACCACTTCCCTCCATTTCTTTTTGCAGACCCTGAAGTCGGGATGTGGCCTCCATTGTTTCTTTTATCTCTGGATCAAGGCCAGTCTCTCAACAGCTGTACAAGACATAACTTTGCAGGACAGCCCGGTCAAACCCATTGATAAAAAACCAGAGCACTTGACTTAAAGGCCCAAACGATACATGGCAAAACTCCCCATGATTTTTCTAGGAAACAAATTATGAATAGAATTAGCTCCAGTACCGCTTGCTTCTGGCCGTGCAGTAACACACAGTATGTGACAGCAATAAGAAGTGATCAGCCAAGAACTGCTGAGACTCCCAGGGAACTGTAGGGATAGTGTAGTAAATGCTGGTAATTATTTCAGGCGATGGAAATTCTACCGGATATATAGATGCAGAGTGCAGCAAAGTCCCAGAGAAAGCAGCTGCTCCAGATCAGCCAAGGTTACATAGGAGACTATGCCATCAGCATCTCTCACCAATGATGATGCCACCAGTGCTCTCTGCAAAGCGGTGTAGAAAGTTTTCTGACCCTAGCAGGAGAAACACAGCTGCCCTTCCTAGAAACGTCCAGGGAAACCCCAACCTGGAGCTGCTTGTGAATACCACTGAACCTGTGCCAGAGGACAAAAGGGAGGTCCGAGCCAAGAAAAAACAGGTCTGTAGGCAGAAAAGAGCTGTGTTTGCCAACTGGTACTGCAAATCATTTCGAACCCAAATCCCTCAAAGTAGCAACCTACCCTTTCTGCTGCTCTCCTGAATCTTGTTTGGCCTTGGGACTTTCAGACTGGGAAACAAAAATGTGGCTGTAACTGGATCTCAGGCTTTCACTGTACAACATTCCCCATGAAACCCCATGCGGGGTGTGACTGCCCTGTTTCTCAATTGCTTGGAAACATTCTTGGATCTTTTCCATGTGTCTCATTTGAACGAATCTGGCCTCCTTGGTATGCATGTCTTTATTTTGAATGAGCTTTGCCGTCTACGTCTTACTTTACTGTTCTTTGTTTCTAGTTGCAAAAAAAACCACCCCCCACCCCCAATAGAGATTCGAAAACAATTTTTGTTTGCTTAAGGTATGCTCTCTTCCCCCTCTTTTCCCTAACACTGTCAGTATGTGGGCTGAAAAACTATATGGCTACTTCACAACGCCTTTCCCTTGTTCCCTCCCCACGTAGGATTAGCATCCATTTCCAGCGGGAGAGCAGGGATGGAAGAGGGACAGTTTTGAGGAAAGCCAGACAAGGTGTACATTGAGGGAAGTCATGAAGTATACATACTTTCCAGGGATCCTTTTCCCTTCCTCACTGGGTTTTGGCTCTCGATTCTGCTTGGTCCAGCTCACCGGCTCTGGAGGAGCATTGAGGTCTCCATGGACCTTGCATCTTGTGCAGCTTCCTCCCCAGGAAACTTTCCAGGAATGTCTAGACCAGTGGTGCTCAACCTTTTCCCCCAGTGGGCTGGATGGACAGCGCCCAGTCTGTTTGCAGGCCAAATCTGGCCAATGGTCTCAGTATGGCACTGAGGGTAGGCACAGTGGGCTTCATCCAGCTGTGCAGAGTGGGGTAGGGGTAGCCTGGCCCCAACCCGAGCCCCACAGGGAGGCAAGGGGGTGTGGCACAGCTCCTACCAGCCACCTGGGGCTTGGGATTTGGAAATTCGGCAGCAAGGGACTGTGGCCACCAAATTTCCTGACCTGTGGGGGGCCTTGCAGGCCAGATGCAATGGCTCAGCAGGCTGCATTTGGCCCGTGGGCTGGAAGCTGAGCATCCCTGGTCTAAACCATGTCCAAGGCACCTCCCTCCAAGGATGACCACCCATGTGCTCCTACTGAAACACATTAAACAAGGAGAAATAATGGGAAAGTCACTCTGGCGCACACCTCAAGTCCTTCTCAAGTCTTCGGAGTGACCAGGGCAGGATGCTCCTGGAGAAGCTTCACAGCTGCATTTCGGGGTTTGGCATATGTGAATGGAAGCAAGAGGGCAGGGCAGGGTCAGAAGAGAATATCCCCGGTGCTGCAAAGGACACAGTGCCCTGCAGACACACCCTCAATGGGTGTGGTAAAACTTGTCACTGGTGGGGTAGCGCATCAAGCTCACACACCCACAGCAGGGATGAAGGCAGCACTGGTTGCTCTCCTGGTTTCCTTTGCAAGTGCTGCAGTGCTGTCCTCTTTGCCAGCCATTCCTGCAGCCTTCCTGTGCCATCAACAATATCCAAATACGTATCTTCATTCCTGAAGCAGTTCCACAGCTGGGCTTGCTGCATTACCTGTATCAGGCTTGCCGCATTACCTGTACTGCTCCTTTCCTGCCACAAGCTTGAAGAAATTCAGGATGTTTTTTCTAAACGAGGCAGCAGTCTAAGGTCCACCTGAACTTTTCAGCTTTACCCAGACACACACGGATGCTAGAATAGTGGGCTAGCAGGAAGAAAGCCATTTCTACAACACACTGGGGATGTTATGGTAACATTGGGGTGGAGGGGAGGGGTTGGGGACATGAGTTGGGGTCCTGGTTATTGGGACCCTTAGGCAGAAAGTTCAAAAATGTAACAGGGGCTGTTCTGACCATGGGGACAAAGCATCAGGGGACTGTTGTTAGAGGACTGTTGCACTGATACAGGTAATGCAGTATCCATGCAAATATTGTACCAGTGAAAAAGCACTGCACCAGACTCATGCCTTTGGGAAGTGGTTGATTATGACCAGCAGAAAGTCACGGTTTTTGCTGGCAAAGCACAAAATCTAGTGCAGAGGCAGACAAGGATGCGCTGACTGAAGCCAAGATGTATTGATAACACTTTGTAGTAGAGATCTGGCCTTATGTGTTAGAGCTATTTATTACCAGTATAAAATTGTTTTGATGTAGGATGGGATATTTTTGCCAGAGGAATTATCTCAGTAAAAGCCCCAGTGTGAACGCAGTTTCCTGGTGCCTTTCTTATATCAGTATTGCTTATATAATCTACTAATTATCACTTATTTGCCTTACCTCCCTTCCCTTACAATAAACTCTACTTGGAAGCACATTTATACCAACTGAAGTGCCTCTAACGCCAGGGGAAGGAGAAGTTCTTCCTCCATAACAGCACTGATTGTGTTAAAGATAGGCAGACTTTCACATGCAAAAGAAGTGTTGACAGGAAATAGCTGAACCACTGGTAATATCTTCAGTTGGCGAAAACTACAGAAGTAGGGGCAACAAATAAGGCAACACAAAGTAATTAGGTGTAGTTAACTTTACCAAGTTAGCTATTTTAAGAAAGGTCACATTCACTTTTGATGGGAACGTAGGCTGGAGGTGGGCATTTCTGTCCTGGCAAAAGCCCTAGTTAGAAAACTAGTGCTTTATCTGATCCAGGCCATGTTTCCCAGGGAGGATTTGCAGGGTACCTATACCAGTCTAGCTATACCAACAAACATTTTGAATTAGGGCTGGCAAACGATTTAAAAATGTGACTGTGATGAGCTGCATGATTAAAAAAAATAGTTACAATTAATTGTGATGTTAATCACGGATTTAAAAACTCATTATTATGCAGAAATCGCAAAATTATGCAAAATTATGCAGGTACTTTGTATGGTTGGGGGGTGAGTGTAGGGTACATGTGTGGGGGACGGGGAATTTGTGAAGTTGTGGAGGGCAGTCAGGGGTCCCTGTATGACCTGGCAGGATGTGGGGCGCTGTGGGTCAGGAGTGAGAGGCAGCAGCAGGGCTGGGGGTGGGGGCTGTGGCTTGGGAGTGAGGGGCAGATACACACACACACACACACACACACACACACACACACACACACACAGAGTGCCCAGAAGGCAAGTCTGTGGAAGGGGAGGGGCGGGGAGAGAGGGAAGATGTGGTGGGGGGCAGATCAAGGTCCTCATGGTAAGGGAGGGAGTGGGGAAAGGGCAGGGCTGGGGTGAATGGGGCCCCGGGGCCAGGGCAGATCATGGGATGGAGCCACAAGAAGCTTGTCCAGGGTTGCAGGGAGGCACACCTCCCCACCGCTGTGCACACCCCTGGGGGTGGCATGGGGGGTATGTGCCCCCTGATTTGTGTGTGGGGCAGAGGCGGGCTGCCCACTGCAGGCTGGGGCTCCTGCCCTTGCCCCAGGAGCCGCATTATGCCATGTTGTGCCTTCTGCGCCCGGGTGGGTAGGGGACACGTGGTGCAGCTAGCGTGCAGGTCCTGAGGCAAAGGCAGCAGGGCGCAGAGCCCCAGCCCACAGCGGGCAGCCCACCTCTGCCCACACACAAATCGGGGGCCAAGCGCCACTGAACAAGATACTACCCCACCCTCCACTTCTTTGCTGGAAACCCATCTAGTAGCAATAGGGCTTTACATAATCAAAGACCAAAATTAATTGTTTCTGAAGCAATTGCACAGGGACAAGAATACAGAAGGAAATTAAAAACCACAGCATTTCTTCAGCTGTGACCTCAAATAGAAGCACTAAAACTGCTCTAATTTAAACAAAAATAGCCTGTTTACAAGCAGAGGTTAAGATTAAGACCTGCAGAATGAGATTGCTTAATTCAGAATAAAGCTAAATGTATCACTGTCTTCTATTAATTTTATTCATGCTTATTTCCTTCTGACAATTTACACTGTGCTTGATTCTTCTGTGAAGTGTTGTATTGCTCCCAGTTAAGGTAATGTGGCATGTTACCCTGGATTATCAAGCCTTGGAGTGGCGTTTAACTAGAGAATGCTACTAGTTAAAAGGCAGGAAGAAGACAGAACAGAACTAGATGCAGTTTATACAAAATTATTTCAAGAACACAAGCAAAAGGCTGGGTTCTCCATTAAATGCAATGCCCTGCTGAAAAGTTGTTTCAGATTTGATCTAGCTAGAATTTAAGCGATCTCTGCCTCTGGTTGCTTTGCGAATATCATCGAGTTCGGCATTTTTGTCCGTGAGGAGAAAGGAAAGAGGAGTAAAGATAGTTTGACCTAAAACAATTTGCATTGATTTCAGGGTCCGTGAAAAGCTCTTGAGACAAATTCTTAACTGCATTTCTGCTGGCATGCCTATAGATAGGGACCAAATACATGATTTCACGGAAATTGTGTAATTGGCAGTCTCCTGTGAAATAGCTGGTTCCCCGGGAAAAAGTGTGAGGAATTGGCTATGGTCAAGAGAGCCAGAAAAAAAAGCTGTCTCCTAGAAGGGCCAGGAAGAGGAAATAAAAGGCAGACTGCCCATCTCCTGAAGCCGGGAGGAGAGAATGGCAGGAAAAGCTCCCGTCTCTGTCTCCAGAAGGGGAAGGGGGGAGGAGGAAGGCGGGCGGGGGGCGCAGAGCAGCACCTGGCTGCAGCCGCACCGGGAATAGCCCCGGCAGAAGCCGCGCTCTGGCTGGGCCCCGGGCCAGCAGGCACAAGCGGGAGCCCGGTGCAAGCAGGCAGGCCATGTGCCACGAGGGCAGCCCTGGGCCAGATCCAGTCACCTGGCAGGCTGGATCTGCTCCACCCCGAGCTAGGGCTTTCAATCAGTGCCTGGGAGGGGACTTGTGGCACCCCTCAGCCAGTCAGAGGCATGGGAGGGAGGGGCTGCTGTGCTCCACCTTCACAATGGTGGCCCTGGACGTGATATGGCCATGACATCAGGGACCGTGGCTGTGTTACAGTCATACAATTGGCTGCTGGGACCCATGAATTGCATAGGCTCCTACCTATAAATATCCATAAAAAATGAAATGGCTCTTCCCTCATCTGGGGTGCAGTTTGTCTCGCTCTGTCTGGAGAAGTGCTACTAAGTGCTGACAACGGCTGCTAAGTTTGTGATTCATCTGTACAGAAGTAAAGTCTTTTTTTTTATTTCTGACCACAGGACTGGGTCTCAAAAGACGCTGCCTCTTATTTTCTTTAATAAACACAGGTGTAGCCAGACAGTTTCAACCAGCTTTTTAAAGTAACCTCAAGAGTACATGCATTTAAAAAAAAAAAATCATACATTTCTAATATATTCAACGCTATGTCTTCTTGTGTCCTTGTAGGCTGTTTCCTGACCTAGCCTTGTGGAAATCTTGTTGTGGTTTCAGGATGCTGCTGGAAATGCTGGAAATAGAAAGACACAGAAGCATAGTCAGTATGGGAGAAAAAGCCCCCTTTACTGCACCTAGCATGTGTGCACAAAGGCATGACTTACCCCAGTATTTTCTAGCATTTTGTGTTGAGTCCTTGTTTTCTGAGGCTCCATGCTACTGCTCTATCCAGGGATTCGTGGGCAAAGTGCTCCTCTTTCTCTAGGTGCTGAGGATCCCATTTTAGCTGCCTGCCTACCTTTAACAATGTCCCTTTTTCACTCTTCCACAGAACCCTCTTTAGAAGTCTGTATGCAGGGTTGATTTCCATCAATGTGAAGCAAATTGAATACTTATGATGTCATCTAAAAGTGACTGAGAAGGCTTCTCATTGTGGAACAATGGAACAGTCCTTGTGAAATGTTGCTTGCTTGGTTTTACTCTACTTCTGTGTTGCTAGAATAAAAATAACACCCTAACATTGGCTTTGATTCATACCAATGGGGAAAAAAACGTTTTTCAAGCTTTTGTACTATAAGAAAATCAATTATGTAGTGCTTTCAGCTTACACGGTAACTCAGACCTGCCAAGTCTTTTTTTTTTTTAGACTATTGGTTCAATTATTTCTGGCTTGGTTTAAGGCCATTTCTAAACATTTTATTCCAGCAGTGATGGAGGAATGCATAAAGAGGGCTCAGTGTTTCTTTTCAATGAAAAAAAAAAATCACGCTTTGCCTGTTTTGTTTATTAAATTGTTGCACCCTGGTTTTGCTACCACGCTCAAGTCTTCTGCGTTAAATATTCTGCATCCAGCCTGCACTGTGCAGTGAATAACTGGTTTTCACAGACCACCTAGGAAGTCTGGCCTCTATTTCAACAGCTTTCTGGACATGCTTTCTGTCAGCCTAATTTCTGTTGCTTAATTTCTCTTCTCTCATAGCAAAGAGAATGTAATTCAGAGCAAAAGTACTTGCAGCAGGGGAGATTTAGGTTGGCTATTTAGGAGCCAGGGACTCCCTATTAGTTTAAAGAGAAAGCAGCCACAGAGCATTCCCCAGGCTGGGGGGGAGACTGCCGACGGAGAGCTGGAGGCTGGGAAATAGGCATCGAGCCCTAGGCTGTGAGCACCTAGTGCAGAGCTTGGGTGCTCTGCAGTAGTACAGTAGGAGAGAGCACTGCTTGAGCAATAGGGACACTGTTACAAGCAGTTTGACCAGCAGCTGTAAGCCCAATTGAAAACTCCTGTGGGTGGCTGTGAGTCACCTGATCAGGAGGGGCAGGGCTTGAGAGACATATAAGCCCAGGCCCTGTGATAGGGGAGGCAATCTGGCCTTGCTGGTTGCAGAGAAAAGAGCTCTGTAGGGAGAGGGCTGTAGCCGAGCAACTGACTGAGATCTTTTAATACCTGGGAGCTGCAAATAAGGAAGTAGGGGCTTGCAGGGAGCTATGACCCAGGATGAGGAAGGCTGTGATGAAGACAGTGGTCTTGGACTTTTGGGCTAGTGTGCTTTTGTTTAAGATATGACTGGAGGCTTGGGTTCAGACTCTTGGGGCGGAGGAGGTCCCAGCAATACACGAAGCAGGGAGGAGACCGGGTCAGTGAGCCCAGCACTGGAGAAGGGCCCAGACCCCTGGAGGGGTGAAACTAGAGCCCTAGAGGAGCTTAAAGTAAAGCCAAAAGGGCTGCAGCCCAGAAGCCCAGTCCAGTACAGTGGGCACAGGCTAAGGGGACCAGTGAGAGAAAAGGGATGGAAGACAGGAAAGTCAAGGCCCCAACAAGTGCATATCAGCCTGAAGTGGTCTAATACTGGCTAGAGGGTAAAGTGTCCCACCTAAGGGAAGACTGGTGAGGCATTGGTGTGGCTGTTGGGGAGGCTGGAGACGATGAAATTAGTCCTTAAGGTGATTAGTGCCCTGGAGGGCACAGATGAGCTAGGATGGTGCACGCAGTATTTGAGGATGGGACAGAGACCGGTGAAGCTTGGGGAGAGCCCACTGGCTGCTGGTAGACAAGGGTTCACTCTGGGAGCCTGGGCAGCCTTCCTTTCTCCTAATAAAATAATAACAGCAAAGCATGGAAAGTGAGAGGGCAGAAGAGGGAGGGTACCCAGACAGCCTGAGTTGCTACACCACCAAGGGGTGTCACATGGCAGGAGTTGCTAGGCCACTATGGGGTGTCACGGGGCAGGAGTTGCTACAACACCATGGGGTGTCACAGCCACCTCTGGGGCTCATTCCTGCTACAGAGGGGTTTGGGAGTATTGGAACAAGCTGTCAAAGAGGTTGGGAATCTCCATCTGCAATAGGTGAGAAGACCTTGGCTGGGCTGGTTTAGTCAGGGATGAGCCTGCACTGAGCAGGGGCTGGAGATGACCTCAAGAGGTCCCTTTCAGCCCTAATTCTTTATGATTCTACTAGTGAATTGCCCGTCAAGAATGGTGGATGAATTTCAAATCACGAACAGATAGATTTTACTTTTTATATTTATTAAATAAATTAAATACTTATAAAACTTAAATAAAATAGGCTGAACATTGGAAGATACCAATCCCTTCCTGCACTTGCACTCATCCAGCAGGCTGGAGGCATACCCACCCACGATGCTGCCCAGCCACTGCCTGTGCGCCTCTTTGCTGGGTAAGAGCAAGAGCGGGTGAGCTCCACGCCTTGCAACAGCCGCCCATGCCCTGGGGCTTCCTCCGCACTGTCCCTGGGTGCCTCCTTCCCTGCTCAGGGTGCAGGATGGGGCCACCACTGCTCACCGACTGCCTCATGCCTTTGTCCGCTTTTCCTCAGCTGGCCCCTCCTGCCTGCCGGGCTCCTAGCACCCTCCCAGGAGGAGCTCAGTAGAAATAGCCCTGGCCAATAACATTTTTTCCCCGGTTCTGGAACTTAGGATCATCCCAACATGGTCACTAAACAAATGCTAAGGTTTAGCAAAGAAATTTCTCTGAAGGCACAAATGTTCTATCTCTTACAGTTTTCAAGCTATTCAGATAGACAGACTGATGGACTAATCCAACAAAAACCCCCGTCTCAAATTTGCACCGCCTCTATTTGAGTTGCTGCAACTGCATGTGCTTGCATGTGTGGACGCACCTACAGAGTCTAAACTTTATCAGCAAGGTCGGAGATCAGCTAACTTCACTGTACTAAGTTCACAAATGCAGAAAGTTGCTGAGCCTGCCTCTGTTTTGCAGGTGGGAACAGCAGTGGGAACAGCAGCTCTGACTGGGGCCAAGCGAGTTAGGAGCGGAGCTATAACTAGAAGTCAAGTTCAAAGTAGCCACTCCATGCCGGTTGCTGCCTGTTGCTTGTGTGCATGCTTCTTACATTTTGAATGTTGATGCTTATCCCAGCATAGGGTAGAACAACATTGAGACAAGGCTGCCACATGACTGGATTTCTGCTCACAAAGCATGTAGTGTTTTTTTGACAGCTGGAGCTTCTTTGCTTCTAACTTCACCCTGCAATCATGAGACACTGAGTCAGAAATATGCAGTTCTCCTTCCCTCTCCCAAAGAAGAAAATCCTAAGGAAGGTATAAATCAGCCTCCCCTCCTCCAACCCTGTCACTTCCTTCTGACAGTATCAGCCAGGAACAAAAACTGCTCTACTTTGGGCCCACCTCTCCTCTGTGCACATAGTGCCTCTTCTCGTGGCTCTGGAAACCAACCTATAATGACCCAATGGCCAGTTTCTTCCTCACCTCTAGAGGCTCTATCCAGTCTTGTCATATTTAATATCTATGCAAAGCTACAAAAAAGGGGAGTAAGAATTATGGGAAGCACTGTGGCTGCAGACAGGAGTACTAAAAATTTGAGGACACAAAGCATGGGAATGCATTAGTCCTATGCTGTGATATGACTATTAATCTCACCCTGCAATCATGAGACATTGACTCAGAAATGTGCAGTCCTCCTCCCCACCCCTAAAGAAGAAAGTCATGAAGGAAGCATAAAATCAACCTCTTCTGCTTTGAATCTGTCCCTCCATCCCATTACAGTTAGTCTGGTCGCCCTGGCCTGCTTGGAGCCCTTCCAGTCCCGCTCACCTGCCATGCCTAATTGAAAAGAGTTAATTTGGAAGGTATCTTACCCCTGCTCAAAGCAGAAGGGAGAAATCCTAAGGCTAGGTTTCACTGTCTTATTTCCCCATTTATGCTAGCACCTTCCTCTTTCTTCATTTCAATTCTGTCTCTTCGTCTCAGCCTCTTAGTGCAGCAGCCTCAAAGTCTGGGCTACTCCCAGGCTTCCACCCCTCCAGGGCTCAAACCCATGGCCATCAGGCTTTGTAGTCATTCTACTTAATGCTTCACACCACAGCTGTGGACCCTTGGGTCATTATGCCAGCCGCTCTAACCTTCCTCATGGGTGTAAAAATCTTATTTCATTTCTGTATAACTGCCGTGCGGCATTCTCACATTTATGTGACCTTGTAGTCTTGGCTGTTAATCAAAATGAAAGCTTTGTAGTTTTCCACACTTGTACCAAGCTACACATGCACATTTTATAAGTTTCTTTTCTTATCTGTAAGTGTCATACCTGCAGAAACGAAACTTATGTAGAAAATCTACCTAGTAACTATTGTGTAAAAGAAACTATCCTATCCCTGTATGCTTAGCTTATATCATAGTTAGTGTCACAGAGGCAGTCCAACCAACATCTCCTCTTACTCCTGGTCCAAGTATCCATTCCAAAAAAAAAAAGCGGGGGATCTCAAAGTCGTCCCCTGCCTCAGGGTAACAGATGCAGTCTTTACTCAAGGCTTTGTTCCACAGGCCAGCTGTCTAAACAAACCAGGAACAAAAGGAAAAATGCAATAAAACTCACTCCCCTTCCAGGGCTACATACATTGCCCATCTAGGCCTTCTCTCCATCCAGCAAGGACGATCCAGACCCCTCAATGGTCAGGGTTGTACCGCCCTTCACACTCCTGGGCCAACTTTTACCTGTCCAGACCTTTCCCCATTCTGGTCATGAGGCTTATTCAGCCCCATCTGGCCCTTGTTGGCCCCAAAGGCCAATCTTCTTTCTTCAATCTTCATAGCAGGGACTCTGCTCCCTGTTACATATGCCCACACTGCAAAGGATGCAAACAAGGAGAGCTGACTGAGAGAGTCTTGTTCCCTCTATGCTTGGGTAAGCACCAGGGATTTTCCCCACAGTTTCAACCACTAAGAAATGCTGTGGACACAGCTCCCTATTCTGACTCTTTCTGCTCTTCTTGTCAGCACAGAACTACTGCTGTGATTCATCTGTGAGTTGCCATATCTCTTGGACCAGCCATAATTACCTTCACTGATCTCTATTTGGGGCCAGCTCCTTGTTCCAAAGCTCTTTGGCTATGGCACATTCAGTCTATCATTCCAAGCTTATTGTGGCTTATGCAGAGGGGAGGAAATGCATCTTTCCTGAAGCTGTGTAACTGGCTTCCTGAGGAAAGATTCATTCTGTGGTGACAGCTACAAATTAAATGAACACTTAATAATTCAGCCACTTAAGCCAGACCAGTGATGTTTCCTGAACTCTCCGCCAGAAGACTGGTTAGCAGAAAGTGCTTGGTTTGTGCTGTTGTCTCACTTCCCTTTATGCTTGGATCAACTTCCTTTCCCATATGTCTTAAGAGCCTGCCTATCTGCCTTTACAGTTTGTTTTTTTTTAAAGAACATTGCCTCTCGCCTATCCATCCTTCCACCGCTCAATCAGCTCCAACTCTCATCTCAATCTTTCACTGGTTTTTATGCACACATATTACTCTCTTTGATTGTATGTATCCTGGGCCATCCTTATTCAGATATGACAAGGTCTCTAAAGCAATCTGAGTATAGACCCTCCTGTGCAAACAACTGCATAAACAGTTATATGTCTAATTGCATGCACAGTCATAGTAATTCTCCATGCAGATGACCAGGTAAATTTTGCACTGGTTATTTTACCTGAACAATTACTGTGATTTGTGCAAGACTATATGTATTTTTCACACCACAAAATGATCAGAACTTGAGCTTGGTAGTTTTAGCATGATTTGCCATTTAGCACTGTCATTTTTTAATTTACTGTTTCCATAAAATATTGCCATGATATGCCACCACTTCATTTTCTTATTCATAGAAGGAAAAAAGCCTGTCTTGAGTAGTATTCCATATTGATGTAAACCTTTTAGAGCACTTGCCAGGTTCTTAATTTAAAAAAAAAGGCAACTACATTATTTTTAAAACAAATTTAAATTAAGGAAAACAAGAGAAGGAAAGAACAAAAACCAGGTTTTCCTGAGAAAGCACAGCATAGTCTCTTCCTTACCAGGAAATACCAGCTCTGGGAACAAAGTTGTTTCTACAGCTGACACAGGCAAGGCGATTAAAGTTCCAGTGGTGCCATTCAGTTAGTACGTAACTATTCACTATAGCCGAGAATCACACAATCAAGAGTCATAAATGAATCGAATCAGGGACAGTGATCCAAATCAACTAATTGAATCACCGTCCCTGATTTGGGCCAAATCCAAATCCAAATTGAATAGGGCCCGCTTCACCCCCCCCCCACTGTGAACTGTCTCTAAGTTCAGTGATATCTTTAACGTTAGCTGGTAGTGCTTGGCACTTTCACTAGAAATGGCCACAGGCTATCATCAGAGATGTCCTTATTCACCCTCCATATAGATATGCACATGGGCACAACTTGGCAGGGACACAGAAATGAAGATACTGTTTGGAGAAGCAAGGAGCAAAATTCAGTGGTGATTTATAGATGCAGCTAGTGTGGTGTTTTACATCCAGATCATGTACAACTGGTTCATGCCACCAGATAATGGCTGTTCATTTTTAATTTGCTTTAGGGCTTTTCCAAAGCATCTGTATTTATTCAGGTCACGAAGCAATAAGTTAAATGGCCCACCTCTAGCTAACTCTGAAGGAGGAAGTAGGTTATTTATGTAGAACAGCTACTTCTGCAGACATGACAGCAGGATCATGCTCAAAAATTCACAAAAAGAAGTTCTAAGTACAGGCACAGTGCGAGTGTGTGCAGTCATAGTATTAGGTTCACACACACATGCACAGATGCAAACATGTATACCTATACTCAGAGAAAAGGGGAGGGAAATGCCACATCTGAAAGCTGTACTCACTGCTGTTTTTTCTTTTTTTGAATTAACACAAGTTGCGAAACAAGGTGGCATGCCGTTTCTTCTCTTCCCTAGGCAACCTCCCTCATTTAAAGGAATAAGGTCAGTTTGGTACCATATAAACGGGGTGTCTGGAAGGCTAAATATTAATATTCATTTACTAGAACCCAGTGAGGAAAGAGTTGCAGCAGTTGCTTTCCTCACTTTAACCCCCAGCCTCCCAGCCCAGTCTGACTTGCAGCTTCCTGATCCTGGCTCCTTGGCTTTGGGCTGTTCCTGACCCCCTGTCTAGCCTCTGAGCTGGGCCTGTTTCAAACCTGCTCTCTGGCTGCAACTCTGTGCTGAATCCCTGCTTTTGACTCTGGCTCCAGATCCCAGGCCTCTCCAGGAGGGCTCACTGCCCTCTGCCCACAAAGTCTGACACAAACACTCTTCTGTTTTTCCTCCAGAGGGATTCTGTTTGTAGTAGTCGCAGAGATGCTTCTGCACCTCCATCACCTCCCCTTCTCTCACCTGGGCTGGCCACGGGCACCCTGCACGTACCCATGCCAGCGATGGAGTTTTGTTAACAACCACTCCGCTCTGGCATGCTGCCTGCAGGGACTGCCAGCTATGGATTCAGCGCGGATGTTAAAGCCTCTCCTCAGAATCTCACTCTTGGATCCAGCTATTAATTATTCACTGTTTTGTTCCCCGCTCGAGCCATCAAGCACTTGGTTCTCCACCCTGCTTCTGCGTGCTGGGCAAAGCCAAACCAGGCCACACCTGCCAGGACAGGTGCAGAGTGGGTGGCAGAGAAAGAAGCTCTGCCATACAGGGGTGGGTTCCCCTTCCTCTCCCAGTGTTACAGATGCCTTTGGGGGGGGTCCTGCCAGTCAGTTCTTCTCTATGGTGTAGTTATCAATACACCATTTTTTTCTGGAGGGTTTTGTAATAAAAAAAACAAATGTCTTTATATATTCAATGATCATTGCCTCTTGACCCCACCATAGGAACTCGCGCAGCCATTACAAATTACACACCGTACACCAGTAATCCAGGAAGGCTGGTCACCGGTACAAGAGCCAGCAGCAAAGCTGACAGCCCAGCCTTTTATTGTTTACCCCTACCACATAAGAGATATTTCTCCCAGTGCTTGAACGGGCTGCTCAGGACTGAGTCAGCACCGTTTACTTGCATTCTGCCTGGCTGCGGGCCTGATGAGGGGGACCCTCCCAGGTGCCTACGTTTTTCCAGTTTCCCATTGATCAAGTCCGAAAATAACATACACGTAACTCATTGGCTGATTTAAATCTCTCTGTTTTGCTGAGGCTCTGGAAACTGGATAGAATTAGTGCTTCCCTAGTCTCTCCAGTTGGCAGCTCCTTCCATTTACATCCCTGTGAAACCAAGGGAAGGATTTATTCTTATCCTGCCCTGTTTTTTACAGAAGACCATAACATGCTTCACGGCCACTCAAACACAAGTGCTGGGGTCCTCTTCTTTTGCCACACTTCAGTCGGTTAGACTAGGGCCCCAGAAAATGGTCTGGGTTGGCAACAGTACTGAGGAATGCATGGGGTGGGAAAAGAGGAAGGCAATCCAGCCAGGAGTTAATGTGCAGCTGCCTCAAGGCAACTATTAGTATTATTTGTGCAGTATTAGTACTCCCCATAACCCTAACTCTTGTTCCACACAAAAGTCTCTTGGGCGCACTAAATAATGCTTCCAACTCGAGTTAGCTGGCCCAAGTGCCAGCTGTTAATCCAGTCCTTTTGGGTTGCTAGGGTGTTGTGGTGCAGTGTGGGGACCCTGCTCTCACTAAAATAGCTTGCGTGGAGGAAGTCAAATGGAATAATGTGAGCAAACTGTGGCAGGGAGGACAAGCCCTTGACAGTTAAGGGCCAGTGGCAGGAAGGTTGCCCCCCCGCCCCCCCAGCTTACTTGTGTGAAAGCTAGTAAGAGTACCAGGCCACAAAGCCATTTCATCCTGGTCCTTCTCCCCACTCCCACCCCAGCAGAGTTGAAAGCTCAGCAAACTGAAATCCTGTCCTTTCTCGTTTTATCCTAGGCTGATCCTTAATCAATGCTAACCCTTTGCTTTGCTTTGATGTTGACCACCATTTTAATACCTACTGAGCTCTAAGCAATGTGTGCTCCTTTGAACTGGAATGAACAGGGAAGCCTTGCAGGACTAAGTGCCTGGCCTGGGGATGGCTTTGATTTCTTATCAGTTGTTAGCAAAGCTATGACAATGATGACAGCAGTATAATCATTTTGAACCAAACAAACCATTCTTAACTTGTTCACTGGAAGGGAAGCAGCATAACTGCAGGAGCAGGGGCTTTATTAAGTAGATATTCAAAGTGATCAGTCTAGGGAAAAAGAAGTTGCAGACACAGAGTTGGGAAGGGAGAACTCTGGACTATCAAGAAATGCCAAGCGACACTCAGTTACATTATGCCAGGGCTTTGGACTGTGCCCATCCAATGGCATATCCATGCTGCAACCCAAAGGTGTAACTGCAGTATCTGTAGATGTACCCAAGCTACCTCGAATGCATCAAGCTTGAGTATTGGCGTAAGCATAGCCTTGGCAGGAAATGCTTCATAAGCCTGGCATGTGCCCACCGTTCCAGGCAGGCTTGTGCAGCCTAGGTTGTCCTGCTGATGCCTATGTTGTCATGCTACCCCTTTGACCAGTTTATGTCCTGCCTCAGGAGAGCCCTGCAAAATTGCTGGACCCTACTGATGTACAGATACATGGAGCTCGAGGAAACAGACCATGTCAAAATGTTTCTCAGCAAGCTCCAGTCCTACTACTGAAAATCAGTAGGCGAGGACAGAGAAGATGCAGCCAACTCCACCTGGAAAAGGGACACTTGACACAGGCTATTCAAAGCCCCCCTGGGAAGAGAAGTGGACACAGAGAACAAAGAGGACAGTGATACAACTGGACCTGGGGACAGCAAAGACTACAACAGGATCAGCAGCAGCAACATCCACAAGGACAGTGAACGAACTGAGAATGTAAACCCCAAATCGGGGCTTGGACTAGGGAACTGTGACTGGGTTAGGGAAGCGCAGCAGCTAGGGCATGGGGGTGCAGGGGAGCAGGTGCATATATTGTAATGGGAGCGCAGGTTTCTTAATGCTGTTTAAGGTCAGTGATGGAAAGTTTAGGATAGAGGATGTATATATATAACTGTATATATAATTGTATGTGTGTGTGTATATATAATATAACATTTTTTTTTCTTCTTCCAAAAAAAAGGTCATGGTACACTGCTAGAAATACCCAAGCCAGCTGCATTAAAGCTAGTATGGATATGTCCACGTGAGCTGCAGTCACACCTTGGGATGGCAGCATCTGCATACCCTAAGTGACAAACTAGTAATAGGGACAAAGTCAGCAGGACTGCCATGTGGAGACTAATACAGTGTTTGGGACAGGACAGCAAATAGACATGGGCTTTAACAGTGTGATTTAACAGCCCTAGCACCTCCTTCAGCAGTTCTCAACCTTTTTAAACTCCAGGCACCCTTCCACAATTTTCAAAATGTTGTGACACCCCATTTTAGGAAATGACTATAAATATATAATGAATATTGTAACACAAACTTAATTACTTTATAATTAATTATTAATTATATAATTTTCATTATTTTATACTTACCCCACTGCAGCAGTGTTTCTGTGATTATTGCAAACAAGCATAGTGTGGCAAAGTGGGGCTCCCAGACTAGCCACAGTTTCCCTGCTTGCCTTTGGGCACACCACCCACCTGACTCACCTGCCATGCCTTGTTCTTAATTAATTCTTGCCCCATGCCAGAGGGCACTATCTGCGGCTCCGTTCCTCCCCTACACCGCAGCCCAAGCCTCACAGATGGCATCCAGATGACAATATGCTCCTGGGCTACAGCCAGAACAAGCTTAGGCCTCATTGTCAGGCCTCAGGCACGCACACACTCATACTGCCCTCCTCTCACTAGGGCTTCACACACTCCATCCTCTCTCACAGGGTCTCTTTCTCGCATTGACAACTTATACTGCTTTGCTCCCTCTTGGAGCAGACCCCTTAGGCCATAGGCTTTACCTAATTTGTACCTTGGGTGGCAGACGTACCGTCTTTTGGGCCTCTCTGTGACCCTCACCGGGGTAGTGGTCAGCCAATTACCCGACCGGGTCTGAGCTTGTTCTGGCCCCTTCTGAGGGCAACTCTATACGTATAAACATACTGGGCTCTCAGCCCTCTGGTTCTTCTCCCCCATTGGGGTTCCCCCTCTCCGCTCCCTTTCTAGGGCCACCCTTCACTGGAGTGTTCTTAGCCCACACCACGACTGGTGCTCCAGGGTCTCAAGGGGACTTTCACTCCCTACCAGGAGCAGCATGTCATTGTGCTCCACTATAGGTCTTACTTTTGACCCACACTCGGCCTCGCAGTGGTGGAGGGCTTACCAGGGTCAGGACTCACTCCTATCTCTCAGACTGAGCCCCCTTACTTGGCCTCTGGCCCAAACTACAGCCTCTGGCATCCAGAGACATACCTAGGCCTCTCCCCTTCACTCGGGGCTCCACATTGCCCCCTTCACTCAGGGCCATGGGGCTTCCCTCTCCAGTGGGCTCAGATGGCCATAGCCGTGCCTGGCCCTAACTACCTTTCCTCAGGGCCCAACACCCCACAGGGCTCAGGTGGCCGCAGCCATGCCTGGCCCACTCCCTCTGATGTTACACAACCCACCCAAAGGTGAGGACTAGGGTTAAGGTGCCCCTATCCACCTTTCACCAGGGTGATAACTGGCCTGGCATTTCCTGGGGGATCCCATGCCACTGAGAGCCCTACCAAGCCACCCACTCCTGGCAGGATGCAGTTTTAGGTCATGCTGCTGGGGGCACGTATCATTCAGGCCAATGTGCACACTTACACAGTGCTCATGTGACAGGCCTAGGGGGAAAAGGGGTCCTCTGCCCATCACAGTCTGTTCTGCTGCACCGCCCTGTTCAGAGTCTGTGTAGTTCTCAAAAGACCAGGTGTTAAGTTTATAGAATGATAAAGCCTGTTTATTCAGAGAATACTCCCTTGCCTGCTGTTCTGTTGTTCCCTCCTGTGATCCCCAGGCAAATTTAACTCTTAAAGGTATCCATGCATCTTCCCCCACTCACATGTAATCTATCCACATACAATACTAACACTGGAAGTTTAGTTCAGCCCATAGTTAAAGCACATTTTAACATATCTCTTTTGGTCTTTGTGTTGGCTTTTTTTGGCTCTAAGTAATCTTCTCAGTTTGTCTGCATTCTCAGTCCTTATTGGTTCAGTTATTGTTTGGTTTCCTTGTTTAGATGCTTCTACTTCTGTGTCATTTTCAATCTCCTCTGTCATTTCGGCTAGGGACAGACATTCAAAAAGCCTGAACCTGAATTGATTCAACCTTTGCAGGTTAGTCTAACCTGGCTAGGCTGAACCAGTTTCCAACCATACAGACAATCCCTCTGGTCTGAGAAAATGCAGGCACGTGCCTGCATTGGCTCAGGCTGGAAGCCGGGGGTGCTAGAGCAGCCCTCCCTTCCCTTCCACAGTGCTAAGGAGGGTGTGGCCAGGTCCCAGCAGAAGGCTCTGACTAGGGAAGTGTGTAAACTCCCAGCCTGCCTGCAGTCCCCGGCTTTTCCCAACTCATTGCTCAAGGGGCAGGAGTGTTGCCAGGCCCCAGCCCTCAGCCCCCAGCTAGCACTGAGGCAAAGCTGGGGGGGGGGGTGCAGTGCATGAATCTGTTGATGATCTGGAGATTTTCAACCTCACTCCCCACTTCTGTATACTGTCTGCAGCAAACTGACAGGCAAGCAAGCCATGGGTGGGAGGGCTGATAACAGTGGCACCCCTATTGCCGTGTTTATCAACCCATTAAGCAAACTGAGGGACATTACCTGTTACCTGTTGATTTTGCTTGTTGATTCAGCAAAGCCCCAGCCTGTGGTTTACTAACTAATACACAGATACCTCTCCACAAGGCAGAGGGGAAGGGAGGATTTCTGCTTAGCAGGGAGTGGGGGGGAGAGGGGGAGAGCAAACAGCTCTTAAACAGCTTTTCCAAGGAAGGACATTACCAACTACCTGTTGAATAGCTCCAAAAAGCCTGTCTGCCTCTGTCCTCTCCAACAGCACGGACTGTAGGCAGCATGTGATCTGCTAACTAATGCTGAGTTGTCTGTGAGGGACAGGGGAATGCCTGCTTAGCACAGAGTGGGGAGGGGAGGGAGAAGCAGAAGCCAGACAGACGTGCTCACACCACTGATCAGCAGATAGTGCTTAGGGATCATTACAGCACAATTAACCCTTAAATGGAATGTGAAATACAAACACATACAACTCAGTGTCCTAAAATCTAAGTCTAACTTTATTAATACAACAAGTATTATTTCAGCAGTTTCTGTATTTAGAGAGAGAAAAACACTTAGTACAATAATCTCACCCAATCCCGGATGTTACTTTGCTTCACAGAAAAGACGTCCACTCAGTTCCTGAAGTAAAGGGTGCGTCATTGGCTGGGATGATCCAGACAGGTGTTGAAAACTGGATTCATGATGTAAATAAATGATGATGATGACAACGGCACACTTAACTTTCTTGCTTCCTCGTTTTATGCTTTTCTTTAACTTAACTGCTTCGATGACTCCTTGCTTTTTCACTGGTCTTTCTGCAGTCAGCATATTGTTCATATTTTATCCTGTCAACATATTCCTAACTTTAAGCATTGTCCATTGGTCTTCTTTATCACCTTTCATTAACATATCTAATCATTTCATCCCCCTGATTCAGCAGGTTAGTGCCAAGTTCAGTTCATTTGAGCTAGTAGCAAAACTATTACTATGTTGTGTTAGAAAAACTTCTACAGTGATATAAAAAGGGAAGAAGCATCATGTGAGCAAACTCAAGGCCATAAGCTGCTTGCAAGAAACAAGGCCAGCTGACATTGCAAACTCCAGCAAAATGAAAAGTTCAGATAACAATGAGGCTATGCAGAACTTTAGGCTGAATATAAAAGAAACCTTTAAACAAAGCTATAATTCACCACTCTATAAACAGGTGCAACTTTAAAGCATAAAATATGACAAGCTACCCTATCAGTTGCCTGCAGAGACTGCCGAGGTCCAGCAAGGCAGCAGAGGGAAGGGGCCAACCCTGCTGTGGAGCAGAGGGCCCCGCCCAGCCAGAGAGCATGCTGGGATGCTGGGGGACTCTGGTTTATCTTAAACCAGCAAGGGGTCTGGGACAGACATTGCACAAACCGGTTTGAGCTAAATCAGTTGTCTGATACTACAGTTAACCAGGTTTATCTCAAACCAGTTTCAGTCATTTTCAAGCTGGTTTATTTATGTGCACTGAACATCTGTTCTGTTACAGGTTTAAACCAGTTTCTGATCACTTAAACAGGTTTATGTTTAGTGTCTGTCCCTAGCATTCATGTTGCTTTGATGTTATCTCTGTTTCCTTTGGTGAATCTCATGCTACTGCTTCTTTTCCCCCTTTATGAGCTGCAGGTGTCATCTGGTCCTTCTTAATGCTTGTCCTTCCAGTATGGCTACTTTATAGGATCTGGGAGCTACTTACAGTTTCATCGTTTCACAGATGTTAGAGGCTGGAAGGGACCGTATAGATCATCAGGTCCAGCTTACTTGATGGGAAACTATAGTGTTTTTTGTTTCCACATTTGTCCATCTGAAATAAGCACCATATCTTTGTTGTGCAGTTGTGATAACTCCCTGGAACCCCTGTCATAGTACCATTTTTGTTTGAGTCTGTCAAATGTTTTAAATATTTTCATGTCTTGCTTTTCATTCTAATGAGCATCATTCACATGATTTGGCAGCCTGGCTTTGGGTTTTCCATTAAACAGCATTTCTGCTGGGGGCAGTCCATGTTTTATGGGTGCTGCCCTCTAATTTAAGTGACAGGTAACCATCAGTGTGTGAATCTGCAGCTTTTTTCAACAGTTTCTTCACTATTTGTACTCCATTTTTCACCAGTCCATCTGATTGTGGGTATTTAGGACTTGAAGTGTTGTGAGGGAATCCATACTTGTTTACAAATGCTTTAAACTCAGGACCGTTGAATTGAGGTCTAATTGTCTGTTCTCACAATTTGTGGAATCCCATGTCTAGCAAAAATCAATTTGATGTGAGTTATGACACAGTTTGCTGTTGTACTTTCGAGCAATGCACTTTCAGGATAGTGAGAATCATAATCCAGCACTAATACATAATTCTTTCCTGAATGCGTGGATAAGTCGATGCCCACTTGATACCACAGAGCTACGGGCTCCTCCATGACCATCATTTGGCTCTTTTCTTTGCACTGATCTGTACTTTAGGCATGTGGTACAAGCCTTTACACCATCTTCTATGTCATTATTTATGTTGGGCCAATATAGAGCATCCCTTGCTCTCTGTTTGAATTTTTCAATGCCTAGATGCCCCTTATGTATTCTGTTTAACAGGTCCTTTCTTTAGCGCTGCTGGAACAACAAGGTGTGAGCCTTTGAACAAAATGCCATCCAGTACTGACAGCTCTTCCTTGAACTGAGACTAGGGGCTAGGTATGTTTTCCAGGCCAACCAGCACAAATAGCTGTTGTCACTTTTTGCAATGTGGTGTAGTGCCCACATTTTATCCACGATGACAGAAATCACTCTTTTAATAAGACTAACATGTACTATGTCTGCATCTGGAATTCTGACATTTTCCATTATGGCATATGCTCTGGACAATGTATCTGCAATACGTAGATGTTTTTCTGATCTGTACTGTATGTTCAGATCATACATTTACAGTTGAAAGAAAAGTCTTTGTAATCTGGGTGGCATATCTGATAGCCCTTTCTTTGCTATAGTTTCCAAAGGTTTACAATTGGTTTCAACTATTACAGGTTTCCCATAGATGAATATATGAAATTTCTTACAGCCATATGCTCTGTTCACCAGGGCGCCTCTTGGGGTAACAAGGAACAATGGTCACAAACTGATAGAGAGCAGATTTAAGCTGGACATCAGGAAGAAACTTCTTCACAGTAAGGGTGGCCAAAATCTGGAATGGGCTTCCAAGGGAGGTGGTGGTCTCCCCTACCCTAGGGGTCTTCAAGAGAAGGCTGGATAGGCATCTGGATGGGGTCATCTGACCAGGCAGGGGGTCGGACTCGATGATCTGTTGAGGTCCCTTCCAACCCTACATCTATGAATCTATGAATAACCAACTGTCAAGAAGGAATGCTTTGAAGCTATACAATTGAATAAGTATAAGAAGGAAAGAGTTGCCAGCAAAAAGTGGGCATCTTCTTCAGAGGAAAAAAGAGACACAGCAACCTCCCCCAGTTTGACTAAAGCAACAGATCTGCACTTTGAGAAAGCTGAAGACTGAACTGGCCTCTGGCCTGCATGAGGAAAGAATTTCCTACAACTAATACGAAGGCTGTGTGGTAATATAGCTCGTTTATTGAATATTGAGAAAGAGTCTTTTTTCTGTCATTTAGTTTTATAGCTAGTTGGTAGTTATTAAAGCAAGCCGTTCTCCTATTAATCAAATGAGTGTTGTGTCAATTCTTAAAAGCACTAAGTTTAAAAATCCAGTTTCTAAGTGCAACAATAGCAGCCAAGTACCTGAAGCGGGATTTGAAAGAGGATGGATCTGGACTGTTCTCAGTGGTGGCAGATGACAGAACAAGGAACAGTGGTCGGAAGTTGCATCAGTTGGAAGCTTAGCTTAGATAGCAGGAAAAACTCTCTCACTAAGATGGTGGTGAAGCACTGGAACAGGCTACCTAGAGAGGTGGTGGAATCTCCATCCTTAAAGGCTTTTATGGCCCAGCTCGATAAAGCCCTAGCTTAAATGATCTAGTTGGGGATGGCCCTGCTTTGAGTAGGGGGTTGGACTAGATGTGACCTCCTGAGGACCCTTCCCACCCTAATTTTCTGTGATCTCTGATGATAGCTTGTGGCCATTTCCAGCGAAGGTGCCAAGCACTACCAGTTGACAATAAAGTTGTCACTGAACTTAGAGACAATTCACACCCATTTATGACTTGAGATTCTGTGTTTGGGGCTGTGGTGAATAAATATTGACTCCAAGATGAACATGGGCCGGCAGTGTGGGGAGGCAGTCAGGAAGGCCAACTGCACCTTGGCATGCATCCACAGATGCATCTCGAGCAGATCCAAAGAGGTGATCCTCCCCCTCTATGCGACACTGGTCAGGCCGCAGCTGGAGTACTGCATCCAGTTCTGGGCGCCGCACTTCAAGAGCGATGTGGACAACATGGAGAGGGTCCAGAGGAGGCCACTCGCATGATCGGGGGGCAGCAGGGCAGGCCCTACGAGAAGAGGCGACGGGACCTGAACCTGTTCAGCCTCCACAAGAGAAGGCTGAAGGGGGATCTCGTGACCTGTTACAAACTAGTCAGGGGGGACCAGCAGGCATTGGGGGGGTCCTTGTTCCCCCGAGCACCAGCAGGAGTGACCAGGAATAACGGTCACAAGCTGGCAGAGGGTAGATTTAGACTAGATATCAGGAGGCGCTACTTCACGGTCAGGGCGGCTAGGATCTGAAACCAACTTCCAAGAGAAGTGGTGCTGGCTCCTACCCTGGGGGTTTTTAAGAGGAGGTTAGATGAACACTTTGCTGGGGTCGTTTGACCCCAGTACTCTTTCCTGCCATGGCAGGGGGTTAGACTAGATGATCTGCTCAGGTCCCTTCCGACCCTAGAAACTATGAAACTATAATATGTATTAACTGAACTGCGCCATTAGATCAAACTCTACCTGTGTCAGAGCTGGGAATAACTTTGTTCCCAGAGCTTCTATTTCCTAGTTATTTCGATGACCATAAGGTCATTTTCATTTCAATGAAATAGAATATCACCCCAGGTGTCTTCCTCCTCCTTCTCCTGTCCTACATGGCAGGGTAGGCCTCAGTTATAAGGCCAGATCCAAGCCAGTGGGCTGTTTTTGTTTTTTTTTTTACGTCAAGTGGCCTTGAGTATTGTCATGGGCATGGAGAGTCTGACAAACTTTAACAGACTTTGTATGTATCCTCACAAAGTGAAAAAAGGGGCAACAAAATGGCACCCAGCTATGCCCAAGGAGATACCCATCAGTGATACAGTCGTATTCCTATTGGCTAGTGTTTGGAGCAGAGATAATACAATCTTTGCCAGATTCTTTTGGTCAAAACTCTAAGCAGCAAATGTCCCTAAAACCAGGCATGACATTCTCTGTGAAAGTCCTTGCATTTATTTAAATGAAGGCTACTATTAAGCATAATGTCTTTTTCTTCCAAGGCCCTACATTGATTCATCTTTTGCCTGTGCTTTTGATAAGGTTTTCACCTCCCCCATAAAATCAAATGCATTCAAGCTGAGCTGAAACCCACACCATTTATTTCTCTTTCTTTCAGCCGTCTTAAAATATTACCCTAATCAATTTTCTTCGTCTACTTTTCCACCGATCAAAAATACAGGAGGACGTGCTTGTTTTGTTATTTTCCATACTACCTGCTCCAGATATGCAAAGCTCCTGAATCAGGAACCTCAAAGTCATGAGGCTGGTGTAAAAAAGTAATATATTAGTTATCTGGTTTGTCTGGGGTCTTTTAGTGTTTATTGTGAAAGTTCATAAGTTTCCCTTTGCAACCCATAAATCTGTCTTTCTCTGATTCATCTGTGTATATAAAGCAACCAAAATGCTGGCATGCATCCATAGATGCTTCTCGAGCAAATCCCAGGACGTCATTCTCCCCTTGTACTCGGCCTTGGTGAGGCCGCAGCTGGAGTACTGCATCCAATTTTGGGCTCCACAATTCAAAAAGGATGTGGAGAAGCTTGAGAGAGTCCAGAGGAGAGCCACGCGCATGATCAGAGGTCAGGAAAACAGATCTTACGATGACAGGCTGAGAGCCATGGGACTCTTTAGCCTGGAAAAGCGCAGGCTCAGGGGTGATCTGATGGCCTTCTATAAGTTTCTCAGGGGTGACCACCAGGATCTGGGGGAACGTCTGTTCACCAGAGCGCCCCAAGGGATGACGAGGTCGAACGGTCACAAACTCCTGCAAGACCGTTTCAGGCTGGACATAAGGAAGAATTGCTTTACTGTCCGAGCCCCCCAGGTCTGGAACAGTCTGCCAGCAGAGGTGGTTCAAGCACCTACATTGAACACCTTCAGGAGTAAATTGGATGCTTATCTTGCTGGGATCCTATGACCCCAGCTGACTTCCTGCCCTTTGGGCAGGGGGCTGGACTCGATGATCTCCCGAGGTCCCTTCCAGCCCTAATGTCTATGAAATCATACTTGGTTTATTTTGAAACACCAACCCCACCCTTTATATTGGGGCCGTGCCAATGTGGATGTGCACCTGGATGGGGTCAATGTAAGGTCCTGACAAAGATTTAACCTAAGCATGGAAAACGCACGGGGGCAAAGGCTTCTGCACAGGCTCAGAAAACAGAAACAAAGCTTATGCAGCAGCGAAAAGCCTATTTGTACGCTCTCCATAAACGTGAAAAGTGCTTGGGAGTGGGCGGAAGCATGCAGCTCTGCTTATTTTGGACTCAAAGAGTGCTTTGGCAAAGCAGTTGAAGCCATCCACAAAATAAAAGGCTTAGACAGAATAATGTGCTTAAGTCCAAAATTGCAAAACTCAGCTCAGCTGCCAGATAAGCCCTGAAAGTATCTATTGAGTATTTCTTCCCAGGCACTTCAGGTTCAGCTGCTAGGAATGCCCAGAAGCACTTCAGTCCAGGTACACTTTGGTGCTCCTCGTGCCTAGGCCCCATCAGGATCTGGAGACACCCTCCACCCTCCAGGGGTTTGATCCAAGAGGCTGCAATAGATTTTCTCAGAGCCTAGCACCTAGGGCACTCATTTGGGCAGGGCCAGACAGCAGTTCCAATTAAAGTGCCCGCAATATCTCATATCAGCATCCCCACAATTCAAAATGGTGGCAGAGCACATGAACTAATGCTTGTCAAACAAGCTTTAGTTAATGGGATGGGCTCCACCTTTCCCCTAAAGGTAAGCGTGTGTTCTCTTCTAGGTTGGCGGACCTCCTCCGGCGGGCTTTAAACTAGACTCATCAGGACCCTGAGAGAGCCCCTTAGCCGACTGTTGCAGCCTCCAACCAAACACACTCTCTTTCTCTCCCGTTACTCTCCCTAGGAGCTTTTAACTTCCTGGGGCCAGCTAATCTTCCTCGGCAGCTGATCCAGTTCTCCTAGGCAGCCTAATATCAGTGCCTACTGCCTGCAGCTGGGCTGTAGCCCTTGCAGAGTGCTAGAGCTGTATGTGTGCAGTCTGTTGCAAGCCTCTGCCAGCCAGCCTGCTACATGCACTCTCCAGAGAAGTGGAAAAGGTGGTTTCAAGTCCCCTCAAGTAGATTACCCCAAGGTCTCCCCTACCATAAGTAAATGTTCTACCCACTGAGCAGGGCTAGCAGTGGTGGTGGTGATACCTCTCCTTTCAACTGTACTTTAGAAACTCAGAGTGGACTATGCATGACTATGCCTGTTTTCTGCTATGGGAATTTCCCATATTTCTGGGCTCTGCTGGTTGCTGCATGGGGCTGGGAGGGAATTTCCTCCCTTCCCTTGTCTTGGTGCTACATTTACTAGCATTTTATTTTAAGCCCTCCTCAGAAGCATTGGGTGTTGGTTGCAGCCATTCCTGTGGATTTTGACTGGGGTGTGCCATTGCTCCTTCTGGGACTTAAACCCAGAGGTTCCTAGCTACAGGGTCTTGCCCCTTTCCTCAAGGTCAGGCTGATCACCATATTTGGGGTCAGGAAGGAATTTTATCCGATGGACAGATTAGTATGGACTGTGCAAGATTTTGTCTTCCTCTATAGTGGGGGCCATGGCTCTTTTCCTGCCATCTCTTAAGCATATATGAATCACCTTTACAACAGCAGGATGTTGTGACCAGTTAGGGTGTTATGTCTTTTGGTTGTGTCAGCGTTGACTGTAGTTTTGCTAAGAGGTTAGACAATAGATTTGTATAGGATGCTTTGGATAGTGATGATCAAGCTTCAGGCAGGGGATTGGATTAGCTGACCTACAGAGATCTCTTCTGGCCCTGCTTCTCTATGATTTCTATGACTATCTTCTGCTGTATTTGTGAAGGAAAGATCATAGGCACCTACCTTCAGGAGGACAACTCTGGTTCCCAAGAGGCATCTTTCTGTAATCCTAAAATGCAGATGCCTGGGAGAAGGGCAAGACTTAACACTCCCCCCAGCCACCACTTCCTCAGCATGTCCTAATTGGGCAGCTCCTCCACTCACTGTGCCAATGTTGTGTATAGTCTGGGAACTAAGGCACCTAATTCATGGTACTGGACCAGGGGCCAGACCAGTCCAAGTGCCTAGCAATGCTCAGCACCCAAGTGCCTTTTAGCATCTAGCTTTTAATCACGTGCCTAGTTTTAAGCTGACAGCAGTTCCAATGAAGCCCACATGCCCTGAGAGGTGGAAATGGCCCAAGCTGACACAATCTTACCTTGTTTCTGCTCTCTGCACCAAACAGAGAAATAAAGAACAAATATAAAACAAATACAAATACCAAGACACTGGAGTTTGTGTGTGTTTACCCAGGCCTCTCCATTTACTGCAGTTGAGGTTGTCAACCAAAGACTGCAGCGCTGGTGAAGGCTTCGGCTTCCATGATCACAGCCCACTCTTCGGTAAGGGAGGCAGTGGTCTGCTGGGGAGAGACGGCCTCCACCTCACTCCACTGGGGAGGAGGCTCTTCTCAGCCAGACTGGCTGACCTGCTCAACTGGGCTTTAAACTAAGTCTGCCGGGGGTTGGGGGGGATTACCGCCACTGCAAGCCCACTGGGCAACCTTTGTAAATCCAGCAGACTAAGGCATTTAAGGGAACCCACCCCTAGCCTAGCCCCAAAATGAGCTGTAGGGAAGGCAGGTAACACTTGCCTGTCTGTACACCAAAGCCAGGAGCTTGGGGAAGAAACAGGAGGAACTGGTCCTCCTGCTAAACAAGAATGACTATGACCTCATAGGGATAACGGAGACCTGGTGAGACTCCACCTATGACTGGGCCACAGGTATAAATGGCTATACCCTGTACAGGTGTGATCGTACAGATGAAAGGGGTGGGTGTGTAGCTCTCTATGTCAAGGACAGCTACATGTCCCTGCAAATTGACATTGGCACCCAGGAAGGATGACTGGAGTCCCTCTGAGTTAAAATACATGGGGAAGGTGACACAGGGAACATCATGGTAGGACTCTACTACAGACCTCCTAACCAGAAACAAGAGCTGGACCAGGAATTCACCAAGAACTGGCTGAGGCTGCACGCTCTCGGTGCATGGTTGTCATGGGAGACTTTAACTACCTGGACATCTCATGGGAAGAGCTCTCGGCCAAATCCGATCAGTTGCAAAGCTTCCTCACATGAGTGGACAAGCTCTACCTGACTCCTGCAAGGCATGGAGCACCTGCACTGTATTGAACAGTGGGAGATCATAGCAGCTCATGGAGTTGCTTCTCTTTCAGCGACTGGATAGAGAACAAAGGGAAGAAAGGGATCCTATCTGCAGACTAGAGAAAAAAACAGGATCCAGATGAACTGACAGCTAGAAGCCTTCAGTTCATCCTGTCAGACTGGATGGAGCCAAAGCAGATTATAAGTAGTTTTGTTTTTGTTGAGCTCTGTACTGAGAAGCACAAAAATGAAGCCAATATAGATGCTCAGACACATGATGCTTTGCAGGATGGGCTCTTTAATAATCCTTTGCCTCATCTCTTTCGTGATGCACCTTCCTGGCTTGATCCAATGCCCAGTAAACTGGTGGAAAAAGTCTCCCATTAGGCTTTGGGTTAGGCAGTGATATTAGACATATTAATAAAGAGCCATGCAAGCCAACATTATGCTCAACAGTCAGATTTCTTCTCTGTCTCTGAGACCAAAGTAACCGAGTCTTCTGAAGAAATAGAAGTGAGCTCCAAGGTATGTTGGTCCTGGACAAAGTAAATTGTGCTATCACCTTCCTTATGTTTGACTAGGTAACTGTGCCAAACAACTAGATGCCACTGGACACATCTACGTGTGCTATTAATGCACCTGAATAAACTCTGACAGAGTCCACATCAGAATTTATTGCTCCCAGGTTCAGCATTGACACGTGTGCCTGGGACCGCATCACAATGAGCTGGGGCAGTACAACCCCAGCTGGCAGAGGTCCTGGGGAGTCAGCCCGTCAGCCTGAAGCTACTCCACCCTAGCTCAACATGCTATGGAGGGCCTGGCTGTGGCACAAGGGTGCTACCTCGCAGCACCCTTGTGCTTCAGCCAGTCCCAGTTACCATTTACATGTGCACTGTGGTACACTAAATAACTCCGCCATGGGATAGTACTTGTGTCTGACAGTGCTATCCAACACCAGAGTTAATCAGTTTACTGCAACCTAATAGTGCCGCACGTGTAGATAGTGATGCGTTACTGTGGAGTTAATTAATCAACCCTGCAGTAAAGCAGCATCTACATGTTTAGATGCACCCACTGATCAATAATCAGCACTAGGAATGTCATCCCTCTCATGCTGCTGCTCTGGTTTATCCGTATATAAGTCAACCATAATTATATGTGATGTGCCATCCTTATTCTAAGTTCTCAAACCCTTCACCAAAGAACACAACCAATGAAGTGGAAGGTGTTCTGTCTTTGCTGCCAGTGACTGACACCCTGCCTGGGAAATCCAAACAGGATTCAGTGAGAAACAGTCATATTGATAAGGAAATCCTTAAGTGGAGCAGGGAGAAAAGGGACTCAGTTTTTTTGCAGGGTGGGATTGGTCACTGCCCATTTCCACTGGGGTTTACCTGGTGTTTCAAGACCAGCATGAACCTAAAACCTCAAAGAGAATCTCTTTTAAAGGCACAGGATTTGCTTGCTTTTTTGTCGAAAAAATATCGAGCAAGGCTTTTCACTGACACTGGGAACCAGCGTAGGGCTATTCAAGGCACTTGTCAAACAAGCATGGTTTGTACTTGTAACCGAACAGGAAAGCTGGTAACTTGTCTGGGCTTTGGTTTTGTTGTGAGTAGGTTACACAAATCTAAACGCCCCTAACCAGATCAATAATATGGGAGGGACAGAGACTGCTATTTATCTTACCAAAATATGTAAGGCCCCTAAGCAGGAGAATCTGTTTTAGGACAGGTGAAATCATTCATCAGACAGGCACTGGTGCATGCCTCAGAACTGCCTAATGGAGGGAAGTCATGTAAAGGCCCGGAGTGATTTTCCCAGGCTGAAATTTCCAAGCTGGGTGACCTTTGGTAAGAGGGAATCTGTAAGAGACGCTTGATTGTCAAGGTTAGAAGATCTGAGTGAGGCTCCAACCGAGCAGCCCAGCTGGCGCCACTGCTAGCATTTTTTTGGACTCTGAGGCTGAAGTCTCATTCAAGTCCTCTACCAAGGCTTTGTTTCCTCCCCCAAGGTGGATGCTGTAGGGCTCAGGGGAAGTGGCACTATTACCCCTTAACTAATCCTCCCCCCGCAACTTTCCCCCATATCATCTAGACACTGGGCATCCAGGTGAATCCCAGGAAGGAAGGTCCTGAATAATTTTGGCAGACAGGAAAGAGGTGGCATAACCAGCCTCACAACACATGGCACCTAGAGCCACTTTGAGTGTAGGTAGGAATGCAAAAAATGGCTACTCTGGTGGGAATTCTCCCTTGTGTGCGGCTGCAAAGAGACTATGGGCTCATCTAGACCTTGGCAGCAGCTGGTCTTAGGAAGGAGAGAACTGACCCTGCTGAGTCTACAGGCACATTACAGACTTGGAGACTGCTCACTGCCTGTCTCTGGTGGGCCTGAGAGCAACTGCTGGAGATGAGCCCACAGCAGGGGTGGGCAAAATGCAGCCCATGGGCCAGATGCAGCCCACCAGGCCATTCTATCCGGCCCATGGGGCCCCTAAAAAATTTAGAAAATTAGTATTTATCTGCCCCAGCTGCCTGTCACACAACCCCTGATGGCTTGCCAAAACTCAGTTAAGTGGCCCTCCGCCCAAAATAATTGCCCGCCTCTGGCCCAGAGCAACCTTACTGGGGAAACTTCAGGGGTGGAGTGCCGCCACAGACTTAGGTGGGCAGGACATTGATGGGCCCTGCTTAGCCCTATCTACTCTGGGACTGGCCACTGCTGCTTCATAGAGGAGTCCTGTTAGGTTTCCTGAGGAACAACTGGGGGCATTAGCCCTTCTCAGAGCGCAGAGCTGCCGAGGGATCAGTTGCTCAGTGACAGTCCATCAGTAAATGCCCATCACTGGCTTCTGCAGTAAAAAGGGCCAATTAAAGTATTTGCAGTTGCAGCACTACAAATTTGCTAAGGATTACCTAGACATGACGAGTGGACAGTGACCTCATAGATAATGGCAACCAGATAAAAAGCTCAGTGGATGGGAGTGCTGCATAGGATGTATAAAAACCTGATCTCTGAAACTGCAGCATGTCCAATAATCCTGCCTTTATCCGAGCACTTCGGATACAATTTTTACTCAGCTCTCACTTGTGTGCTAGGTCAGGGGGCATCTGTCCCAGTACCAGAAATGTAGCAGCATGTTAACCCCAGTGCTGAAATCAAAGAAAGCTTTCCCACCAGTTTTAATGGGAACCTTAGGTTAATTGTAAAGCCTCAGTATCAGATCCTCCACTGCTGTAACCTGACCACAGGAGCTTGGCCCCTTAGTTTCACTCGCTGTCCACATTCATTGGTGCAGAGCTGACAAGATGCAACCTGGGGCTAATAACCTAATGTCACACAGGGAGTCAGGGGCTTCTAGCAGGAGAGGAAGGATGATCTGATCAAGTGGTTAAAACATCCCTTAGAGATATGTGATCTAAGCTAGATTCCCAGCTCAGCCACACAACTCCCACGTGACTTTGGACAAGTCACCTGACCTCTGTTTCTTGCCTGTAAAACACAGATAATGCTGTTCTGGTACTGTAACCATTGGTGATGTGTAGGGGGTGCATGTGCACCCCCTAGAACCACCAGCCACGAAACTGAAAGTGCCAACAAAAGTGGATTCCTGGTTTCAAGGCTGGTGGCTCTGGGCTTGGGAGACACCAGGTGTCCATGACTGTAACTATAGGCACAGACAGAAGTGCAGCTCCTGGATCTAACCCATGGCACTTTACAGAAAGCACCATGAGTTAGACTGATCCTCCTGACCTAGATGTTAGATGTTGAGTCAGGCGGGAGACTGAGCTCCAACTTAGACCCCATCTAGGGAGAGAGGCTGCATCTCTGCAGCCTCCCCCTAGCTCTGCCCCCTTTCTCCCAGCTCCCGTGCTGACTCAGGATGGGAGAAGGAGAAGACAGGGGAAGGAGGTCTGTTCTGGGTTTCCCCAGCCATGTTGGAGTTGCGGGGGGGAGGTGGATTACAGCCCCTCACTTCAGAGGAGGGGCTCCAATTCACCCACCCCACCCTCCACCACCAGCAGAGCAACTCCCAGAACAAGCTCCCTCTGCTCCCTGCCCCCACTCCCAGTCTGAAAACAGAGCCAGGAGCAGGGCTGGGCTGTATCAGCTGAGCCGTGCTCCCAGCACATGCAGACAGAAGTTAGTGAGGGCGCTCTGCTTTGAAGCACCTAGGAATGTAATGAGGATTCAGATTTTTGCAGGATCAAACCCTTTTAAAGCACTTTGCAGCCAAGCACTTGTGTTTGGTCACAGCAGTAGAACACTTTCAGGGGTCAGATCAGGGAAAAATTATTACTTCTGTCCGTGCCTTATGTGGTCTACCTTGAAATTCTCCACTGAAAGTCACGCCTGGGGTATATAAAGGTTATATTATTGTTTGTTAATACCCTTTAATAAGCCATTAGGATGGAAAAACCCAGAAGAGTTCAAGCTCTCATTGTGAGATGAATGTGTATCCCACTCTGTGCACGTGTCCTCATCCATGAGGATGTGAACTGTCATGACCCCACAACTGCAGCTCATTAGTTCAAGCTCTGTAGTTCTCTTCCTTTTTGCTCCAGATCTCCCCTATTGCCTTCCCTATTTGTTAACCAAGAAGCAGTTATATCACAAATGCAAATAAAGGCAACCTGACCTGCCTGTTCCTGGCATTGTGGCCAGAACACTTGAGGGCTACTCAGAGTCTGAACACCTGCTTATTCCCAGGAATACAGAGGAGCATGCTGGGACCTTGGACTTGTGTTACTTGGCTGTTTGCATTGACCTTAAGCTGCTGTTTTAATCTGAAAAGTTTTAATGAAGCTCCTGCCCAAGCTGTTTTCTTTGCACACCCAGAAAGAATTCACGCCAGTAGTGGTTGTTTTAAGCTCTCTAAACACTGCAATGATCCTTTGCTCTGCTCAAGCTGATGAGAAAAGAAATGCAAAGATGACAAACAATCCATCAGCACACCCTTACCATCTGACTATTAAGCTCCCCTCCCACGAGGGACAGTGACACACTTCTCATTGTTAATTCAGTTCCAGAAATTCACCTGCACTTTACCTTGTTAGAGCCTGACAATCATTGTGCACGTGGCACCAACCCAAACACGCTTGGGGGAAACCACTCAGGAGGAGGTAACAGAACCTGCGAGGGCAAGACTGGACAGGGGCATGTTTCTGAGTTTTGTCCATCGCTTGCTCAGCTTTCTGGTGAGAGTCCTTCCTAGGCACTCACCAGCCCTGAGCAGGGAAAGCACCAGACCATGTACTGCAAGGCTCAGCGCTGCTTTATAGGGAGGCAGGCTGGATAGCTTGTTGCTAGAGGGTCTTCTCCATCTTCATTTCTGGGTCTTCAGAATCTGGTCTCCTTGTTCTGTAATGCAGTGGTGCCAGACAGATAGCCTGTGGGCTGGATCCGGCCTGCTGAGGCATCATCCACAGTTTCATCATTAGTAGGGTCAGAAGGGACCTGAGCAGATCCTCAAGTCCGACCCCCCACCCAGCTCAAAGGGCTTCTTGCAGTCAGGCAAACCTACCTCCCGAGCCAGACTGCAGGGCCAGAAAATCTGCCAGTGGGGCCAGTACCCAGACTTAAGGCCATTAGTGCTTGCCCTGCCACTGAATTTCTGGGTTGAGCATCGGTGGCAGTGTTAACCCCCTGGGTGCTGGTCACTCCACTGCTGAATTTCCAAGGCATGATCCTTGTTCAGGATGTCTTTCAGCACTAGTGGGGTGAGCAGCAGGGCAAGACACAGGCATGGGTGGATCAGGCGGCTGCCCGACGCCTGGACAGAAAGGGGGCCTGAAAATGGTCATTTTAAAATTATTGTCTCTGGCGAAGGGGGGCCTGATACTAAAAGTTTGCCTGGGCCACCAGGAGTCTAGGTACAGTGCTGGTAAGCAGCTTCAATTTTAAGCCCTACACTGACACAGTGGCTCAGACAACCACAAGGATTAATGGCTGAGCCTCCATATCAGTGTGGTCAGCATGCAATAGCTAATGCCACTGCCACCAAGGTGGATGGTGGGTCATCCAGCCTGTAAGAAGCCCTGTGGCTCTGGTATGACCCAACTCCAAAAATTCACATCCTCTGACAACCCTACTCTAATGAAACTAGAGCACAAGACACTGAAATATTCTCTGGGGATAAAGAGCTTTTATTTTAAAAGAAAACGTACTTGGGCTCAGGAGAGGGAATGCCCCAGAGGAAGTCACAGGTAACTAACTGGGCTTTTGTGTTCAGCTTGATCACACTTTTCACAGACCACTGTCAGATGTGCTGAGCAATTGTGTCTCATTTGCCTTGCAGTACCCCACCCATTTGTCTGTGCATGCCTGCTATCTTTTGTCTCAAACTGTGAGCTATCAGAGGCCTTTGTAGTCTATTTTTATATAGCACCTGGCATAGTAGGATCCCAGCCATGGGTGGAGCACCACCATAACATACAATAGTAATGCAAGTACCACCTTTCAGATCACTCCTCGGTGCCCTGAGTCAGGGACCCATGTTCAATTCCAAGTATAGGAGCACAACCAAAATCAGCAGGTCCATTAGTAGTCTTGAAGAACTGCATGGGTCTGCAGGCTGACTTTCCTAGGTGCCTGTCTCCATCGGAAAGTGCTTTCAAATGTGGCTGTGGGAAAGCAAGTCAGCTTGCCACAGTGTTAGGGTCAACAGAGAACAAGACAAGTTGCAGTCAGCATCATGTCAGCTACCTAGGACCTGGGTTTTACCATGCTGAGCAGATGCCGTGTTGAACAAGACCTGCCTTTGTCATCCCAGATCTACCAGGCCTGGTCTGAGCATGACTGCCTACCCAGTCATACCCAGTTATGAAGCCTACCCACAGGTGGCTTTCAACAATTTTCCCTCTGAAGCAAAAGCCCTAAGGGTGAGACAGCTCAGCAGTCAAGTATTATCAAGTAAGGGTTAATACACCCTGCTGTGTCTATACCTAAGATGAACCTATCTTACATTCATTCAATTTGTATTCTTTTGAAACTTGGGTGGTTTTTCTGAACAGCCAATTCACTTTGAAAACATGCCTGAGGGTTGCTTAAAAAAATATATATATTGAAGCCCTGCTTCACACCTCGGGACAACTGGTAACCAACATTCAGGAAAAAACTGAACTCCTGAATGCCAACTTTGCTTCAGTATTTCACTGGACCATGGGGAAAGTCAAGTGAGATAAGGCTCATAGGGGGCATGCCGGGACTGTCAGCCTCCCCACTGTGGATGCTGAGCAGGTGCAATGCCAACTAGAAAAGCTAGACATTTAAGTCAGTGGACCCAGGGGAGGCTCAGGGTCAGTGAGGAGCTAGTCAGGGAACTTCTGGTGGGTCTAGATGTGTTCAAGTCAGCAGGTCCTGACAATCTGCACCCCCGAGTGCTGAAGGAATTAGCAGAGGTCATTGTGGGACCCCTGGCATGACTTTACGAGCACTCGTGGTGCTTTGGTGAGGTGCCAGAGGACTGGAAAAGGGCCAGTGTGGTCCCCATTTTCAAAAAAGGGAGGAAGGAGGACCCAGGAAACTACAGGCCCACTAGTCTTACCTCGGTCCTGAGGAAGCTCTTTGAGAAAATTATCCAGGAGCACATCTGCAAGGGGCCAACAGGGGAGATTATGCTTAGGGGCAACCAACATGGGTTCATTCAAGACAGGTCCTGTCAGACCAACCTGGTGGCCTTCTACGACCAGGTCACAAAATCCTTGGATGCAGGTGTCGCGGTGGACATAGTCTTTCTGGACTTTAGGAAGGCCTTCGACACTATCTCTCACCCCAGTCTCATTAAGAAACTAGGCGACTGTGGTGTTGATGCCAACACATTCAGATGGGTCGCGAAGTGGCTGGAGGGCCACATCCAGAGACTGGTGGTGGATGGGTCTTTTTCGACCTGGAGGGATGTGAGCAGTGGGGTCCCCCAGGGCTCGGTCCTCGGGCCCGCACTGTTCAACATCTTCATCAGTGACTTGGATGAGGGGGCTGAAAAGCACCTTGTTCAAATTCGTGGATAACACTAAGATGTGGGAAGAAGTGGGCACAGTGGAGGAGAGGGACAGGCTGCAACTAGATCTAGATAGGTTACAGGGGTGGGCAGATAAAAATAGGATGGGTTTCAGTAAGGAGAAGTGCAAGGTGCTGCACCTAGGGAGGAAGAACCAGCACCATACCTACAGGCTGGGGAACTCCCTTCTTGTCAGTGCAGAGGCAGAAAAGTATCTTGGAGTCATCACTGATTCCAAAATGAACATGGGCCGGCAGTGTGGGGATGTGGTGAGGAAGGCCAACCATACCTTGTCATGCATCCACAGATGCATCTCGAGCAGGTCCAAGGCAGTGATCCTCCCCCTCTATGCAACACTGGTCAGGCTGCAGCTGGAGTACTGCGTCCAGTTCTGGGCACCGCACTTCAGGAGGGATGTGGACAACATGGAGAGGGTCCAGAGGAGGGCCACTTGCATGGTCAGGGGGCAGCAAGGTAGGCCCTACGAGCGGAGGCTATGGGACCTGAATCTGTTCAGCCTCCACAAGAGAAGGCTGAGAGGGGATCTAGTGGCTGTCTACAAACTGGCCAAGGGGGACCAGCAGGCTATGGGAGAGTCCCTGTTCCCCCGAGCACTACTGGGAGTAACAGGGAATAATGGCCATAAGTTGACTGAAAGTAGATTCAGGCTAGACATCAAGAGGCGTTACTTCACAGTCAGGGCAGCTAGGATCTGGAACCAACTTCCAAGGAAAATGATGCTCGCTCCTACCCTGAAGGTCTTCAAAAGGAGGCTAGACTGCCACCTAGCCAAGATCATTTGATCCCAGTACTCTTTCCTGCCCAGGACAGGGGGTCGGACTCGATGATCTACTCACGTCTCTTCCAACCCTACCACCTATGAAACTATGGATCAGATGGACTCCATCCGAGGGTGCTGAAGGAGCTGGCTGGGGTCATCATAGAACCCCTGGCAAAGCTCTTCCAGAAGAGAATTCGTGGCACACAGGGGAGACCCCTGAGGATTGGAAGAGGGTCAACATTGTGCCCATTTTTAAAAAGGGGTTGAGAGAGAATCCAGGCAACTATAGGCCAATCAGCCTAACCTCTATCCCAGGGAAAATCCTGGAAAAGCTCATTAAAGAATCTGTGTGAGATACGCTCGTGGAAGGTAAGATAGTGAATGACAGCCAGCATGGCTTTGTTGCGGGTAGGTCTTGTCTTACCAATCTCATCTTCTACAACTTGCCACCTAAACATGGGAAACAAGGTAGACATTATATACCTAGACTTCCAAAAGTCTTCTGATCTAGTATCCCCCAATATCCTTGTAGGAAAACTGGAAGATTGTGGGCTCAGCTGCTTGACAGTCCAGTGGGTGGGAAACTGGCTACAGGGTAGGACCCAGAGAGCTCTCATAAATGGATCTGTGTCATCTTGGTGCAAAGTGGCCAGTGGTGTCCCCCGGTGTCTGGGCTTGGACTGGTGCTTTTCAACATCTTTATCAATGATTTGGATGGGGAAGTGAAAAGCTTGCTGATCAAGTTTGTGGACAGTGTGGCCATGCCAGAAGATAGGTTGCTGATACAAGTCGACTTGGACAGGCTCGAGGGTTGGGCAGACTGGAACCAGATGAAGTTTAACACTTCCAACTGTAAGGTGCTCCATCTGGGGACAAATAACCCTCAACATACATACGGGCTTGGAGGTGCAGCCTGACCTGCACCACGGCTGAAAGGGACATAGAGGTAATGACAGACCACCACACGAATATGAGCCATCAGTGCAATGCAGTGGCCAGCAGGGCAAACAACACGCTGGCACGCATCAACCGATGCATCTCCTGTAAAACTAAGGAAGTGGTACTACCGCTGTACTCAGCACTGGTGAGACCGTAGTTGGAGTACTATATCCAGTTCTGGGCGCCACACTACAATAAGGATGTGGAAAAACTTGAGAGGGTCCAGAAAAGAGCCACCCATATGATCAGGGACTTGCAAGGCAAGCCATACGAGGAGAGGCTGAGGGACCTGGGCCTCTTTAGCCTAAAGAAGAGAAGGTTGACAGGGGACCTGATAGTGGCTTACCGCCATATCAGAGGAGTGCATCAGGAGCTCGGTGAACAACTGTTCACAAGGGCACCCCCGGGAAGACCAGGACCAATGAATACAAACTCCTGGAAGGCCACTTCAGGCTTAATACCAGGAAAAACTCCTTCACAGTCAGGGTGACCAGACTGTGGAATAAGCTCTCTCCAGAAGTGGTGCAACCACCTACCCTGGAGGTTTTCAAGAGGAGACTGGACAGTCACCTTGCTGGGGTCACTCGACCCCAGTTCTTCCTGCCTGGTGGGGGTGGGGACCTGAGGATCTGCAAGGTCCCTTCCAACCCCTAATGATCTATGAATCTACGGAGTCCTCCACATAGTTTTGTTCTTCAGTCCCCACTATGGGGAGCAGAAATGGGGGTTCTCCACATCCTGAGCAAATACATTTAAGAAGAGACAGGCTGGCCTTGAGAGAGTGGAGTTCTCTCTTCCTACCTTTATCACCAAGCTGCTCTGTGACAGCACAGCCCAGGGATACCTTTATGAAGCACTTGGACATCTATATAAGGCCTGTTCCCACAACCATTAAAGTCAGCAGAGGTTCCTCAACTGTACTAGATCAGCCGCTGCAAGATCTAAGTAATGGTTAGGGAGAAAAAAACCCCCCAAAGACAAGATTTTAGGGCAAATATGCAAGATTGACTAATAACCTGACATATAGTTTGCATTTTCTCTTTGCTCGGATGTTTCCCGTCACAGCAGGGATGCTGCTTTCCTCCAGTCAAGCAGGATGAAGACCCAGTGGAGGTGTCATGTGCCTCACAGGAGAGAGCTGCTGCTGGATGCAGCATAAATGGAAATAAGGGAGATGGAAAAAAAAAAAAATCAGAGCATCCCCTCCTTTGGGATGTTTCACATCATTTGCAGGAAAAAAAAAATAAAGAAAGGGACTATGTTCAAAGCAGCCATCACATTTCTTTTTTCATGACCAGGAAATGCAAGAATGATGCTTAAATCCTGTTTATTATAAGAAGCACGGCTCTGACAAGAAATCTGCCATGACAGCTCAGAGGGGTGGAAGAGGGGTTTTCCAGTCAGAGAACTGACTGGGTCTGGAGCAGCTGTTCATAGATTCATAAATATAGGGTTGGAAGGGACCTTGCAGATCTTCTACTCCGACACCCTGCCTTGGGCAGGAGAGAAAACTGGGCTCAAATGACCCCAGCTAGGTAATCGTCAAGCCTCCTCTTAAAGACCCCCAGCATAGGAGCCAGCACCACTTCCCTTGGAAGTTGGTTCCAGATCCTAGCCGCCCTGACCGTGAAGTAGCGCCTCCTGAGGTCCAGCCTGAACCTACTCTCTAACAACTTATGGCCATTATTCCTTGTTACTCCAGGAGGAGCTCAGGGAAACAAGGTCGATGAGAGAAAGGAAATCCAGCAGCCAGACTTCATCTTTTTTATGCCGGAAAGTAGTTGAAGATTCAATGCTTCAGCTGTGAGTGTGCACACAGTTCCTCCTGCCTCTACCCACAAGCTGAGAAAGGCAGAAGAAGCAAGATGTCCACATGACTGCTCTGGAGACCTCCAATCCTGGTGGTATGGAGAGTAGGTGTTGGGGGGTGAAGGAGACATGACCTGAATGGTTTCCCTGCCACATTTCTGGGTATGGTGTATGCAAGCAGGAGATGGTGGACATAGCACAGCCCCAGGAAGGCTAGGGATGCAGTGTAGATGTACCCTTTGCCACTTACCTAAATGCTGCCAAAAACAGAGAATGAAGGTCAGAATGGGTCCCTTTATACTGAGCAGAAATCCTCAGGGGAACTAGACTGCTCTAAAGAGTGAACACATGGGATTCTTCAATGGGGAACTTCTAGTTGAATGAGCAACCAGGAACATTGCCTCAGGCCCCACTAAGGCGAGTAAGTGCAAATCATTCAGAGCAGTGATGGGAAGAGTATGGGACCCATGCCGTGGACTGCTGGGGCCCCAGGGCAGAAGCTGATGCCAGCCACATGTGATAACATCATTGCAGGGATATTACTGCTGGCTCATGTTCCACAACAGCACTAATGGCTGGGAGTCATTCTTTTTTGGACAGCAGGTACAGAAAGGTGCTCTAGTCTACAGCAGAGAAGAATGATGCATTTACAGCAGGTGTCTCCTCATGTGCCTTTCCATAAGAAAACACCAAAATTCCAGGAGTATATAGAGACACAATGGTCTGCAAGACACAGGTCTGAAGGCCATGACGGAAGTGACACTTTTCACCCGATCTGGCTCCTGAAAGCACTCTACAGGCATGACCAAACGCAAGTGTACAGGTGCAGAGTGCTTTAAATAGGCCCGATCCCTCGACAATCTGAACCCTCCTTGCACGAGGGTTCAGACGAAGATGCTTCAAAACAGCGCAGAGTCAGTAACTTCTGTTTGCGCTTGCCAGGAGCAGGGCTGTGCTGAGGCAACTCCTGGTGCTGTCTTCAGATGGGAGGAAGGACTGGAGTGGAGGGAGTTCAGTTTGGGGTTTTCTCAGCCACCACTGGAGGGTGGGTGGGTAGATTAGAGCCCCCTCCCCATCACCCCCAGCTCCAATCCACCCAGGCCACCCTCCAGCATGGGCTGGGGAACCCCCAGAATGAGTTCCCTCCACTCCCTTTCCCCCTTTCCATTCTGAAAACAGTGCCAGGATTGGGAATTGCTAGCACTGGGATGAGGAGCAGCACCGGGGTGAGGAGCGGCTAGCCAGGAGCAGCTGTAGGCTTACAGCCACTCTAAAGAGCAGCTCCATCTCCCAACCCCCGGGACCCAACAATGAACGTCTGACAGAAGTTACACATAAACTTGTTTAAGTGATCAGAAACTGGTTTAAACCTGTAACAGAACAGAAGTTCAGTGCACATCAAAAATGGCTAAAAGAGATCAGGTCAAACCAGTTTATTATGAAACTTCTGTGCCAGGCCCCTTCCTGGTTCAAGTTCAATTACAGTCCCCCAGCATTAAAAAAAAAAATTGAAAAAAACAACACGGGGCTTTTCAGTGCAACTTTAAGCAAACATTTTGATTTTTTTTTTAATTCTAAATGCTATTTCCTTTGAAATTCTTTTTTTTAAAAAAACAGAGAAGATTCATCCCTCCCCCAAATGAAACAAAATGTTTATTTTTTACTCAAAATATTTTGGTTGATTTTAACTGACTTGATTTTTAGACATGAGGAGGCACTACTTCACGGTCAGGGCGGCTAGGATCTGGAACCAACTTCCTAGAGAAGTGGTGCTGGCTTCTACCCTAGGGGCCTTTAAGAGGAGGCTGGATGAACACCTTGCTGGGGTCATTTGACCCCAGTACTCTTTCCTGCCATGGCAGAGGGCCGAACTTGATGATCTGCTCAGGTCCCTTCTGGCCCTACTAACTGAAACTGTGACTTTTTTCAAAAGTTTCTGTTTTGATGAAAAACAAACAAAAATCATTTGGAGTGGGCCTTAAACAAACATTTTTCTTTCAGTGTTTTGGTTTGGAAAGTCAGCTATCCATACAGCTCTAGTCCTAAGTCACAGAGACACCTTGGAAGCTTTTACTGGTTCTGTCTTGGCTTTCTCATCCACAAAACAGCTGCATCTGAGGAGGGGTTGTGAAAGACATCTCATCTTCTCAGATTGAAGGTGCAGTGTATGTAGAAATGCAGCTTAGTCATCCCAGATGCCTTTTTCTCTAGGACAAAATGTATTTCTAGTTCTTCTGGTAAAAGCAGCTTTGCATGATGAAAATGGCAAAATTCTTGTCCCCTGGATGCAGTTCAGTTTCTATATCTGTGCTCCAACTCAAGCAGTTTTGTAGCAAAGTTCCACTTGACTAGCAACACTTCCTTTAAAAAGAGTTTTGCTGCATATTCTTAGGCAACATATAGCTAGTTTCTTCATGCTGTTTTGTGGTGCAGAGGACCTTGATGTAAATGCACAGATTAAGGCCATGAATCTATGAAAACCACAAAACTGCACCTAGTGATGTCTGCAAACCTATCAGTGGTTTCCTTTTGAAACCTACATGCCCTTTTGAATGGCTTTATTTCCTCTAGACTTGATCAGTCATGGATTTTATGTCCCATAGAGAAAGACCTGATGTGCTAATTGACAAAGGCAGAGTACTATCTTGCTAGCACCATTTTACTTATTTCACAGCACAACACAGCCAGCATCACCTCACTTCCCTTTCACCCCAGTTCCATTTTATTTTCCTTGCCTTTCTGTGAGATGAGAAAAAAAAAAAATCAGTGTCCAATAATGCTGGCATTTTTGGAACAGTTCAAGTGTTGTCTGTCTGCACCAGTAGATCCTGTACAGGTCTAGCAGAGGTATCCCGGTTTGGCAAATAATCAGCAGAGGGAACTTGGAGACGGCTGTGATGTGCCTACGGTTCAGTTTTGCCCTTAGTTACAAGCCAAATTCAACCTAGCACTAAATTTCACCCTAAAGGTATGAAGAACCCAATCCTGCAAAAGGCCAAGGACCTCTGAGACACTGCCCTACATGTTATAGAGCTCCCAGTGTTTAGATGAACTTACTCTACAGCATGACTACTTGAGAAACATAACAACCAAGTAATATTTTCAGAGACTTGGGCTCTTCAAGATGAAGAAAGTCATCCCAAATCATCAGCTACCTGGAAATTGTGAGTTTCTATCCTCAGAATGCATCATTTTGGGGATTTCCACATTTAGCAGGAGCCAAGGTCCACACAGAGATGTCCAGCATCTGTGGCTTTGGGAACAGATGAATTTTGGAAAGCCCCAGTGTAGGAAGTCTTTCTTATGTCCTGGAATTTCCCTTGGAAGCCATGAGCAGAGCAGGGAGGAATCAGACTGACGTTACTTTATTTTGTTAACTGTATAAATGTCCTAAATACTTTGTTATTAAAGCTGATTGATGGGAGCCAAAGGCATTGCGTGACCGAATTTTAGAAAGGGTGTTAACTTTATTGTTGGCTTTCGGTGCAGTTGGCCTTAAAGGAGTTTTAAGCATGACTGAAATATGAAAATTCAAGTTCCCCTTTCCAGCACTTACTGTAATGACTACAGTAACCAAAGTAAGCAAGTCCTAAAAACAAAAGGTTGAAGGGGAAGTGGTCCACCACTATTTTGAGCAAAACTATTTTTGTTTTAGATGACTTCATTTTATTCCTATGCTTTGTTGTATGCTTTCATGCAGTCAATGTGTGGTACAAAATCTCTTTGCGGCAGAGGCCAACAATATCATCTCCCTCTTACTTCAAATTACCGGGGAACACCAAGTATGGGACTAGATTTGAGGCCAAATTCTTGGCAACCTTTTTCCTCACACTTATCTACCCTCGTACAAAAGTAAGTGTGACATCGTCCCATTCTGGCTGGGAGCATGTATGGGCCATTTTCATGGAGAAATGATTAACAAGCGTAAGGCCATGGAAAACCAGGCCCCATATCTGGATATATGGGATCTATACCCAGGTCTGTTGTGGATTTCCTATGGGACCATACATGCATCAAATTCTGCGTGCCCTCATTTCTCCAGGCATAAAACAGAGCTTAGAATATACGTTTCCCTTCTGTGTACCATGTTTTGAGATTCACACAGAAAATTCATCATACAGATGGTAGCTACTACCCCAAGGATGCACATCCCAGCTTGCAAAGCACATGCACATGCTTATAGTCTATAGACCTGATTTCCCAACTGCTGAGGTTAAAGGGAGTCTTGTGCTCAAGGTTTTCAACTAGATATTGTTGAAGCACAGCCTACAATGAACAATGTTGGTTACATTAAACTGCCTCGCAGTGCCTTCATTTAAATACTCGTCCAGAATTTGGACTTCAGTAAATAGAAATCCAGTGACTTCATTATTCCATAACAACTGTTTAACATTAGAATTAAATGTTAACTCATCGTGCAGCTTTTCATTTCATCAGCAGTGGCTCTGAGCACAGATCCCTCGCTGTGCATGTTCCCTCGCTGTGCATGTTCCAGGCACAGGGTACAATAAAAGAGTAAGCACGAAGTCTGTGGAAGTTCAGAACAGGATCCAAAGCCGAAGGCTTCTTCCTGTTCTTATAAAAATGATTTATTACAGAAGTTTTGCTAAAATAAAAAGAAGATGCATGTAACTAGGGACCGACTTCCATGAAAGGCCAAGGCAATGCCATTTTATGTTCTCTGAGAAATAAATACTACAGTACTACCAAGGCAATAACAGTTTGATTAGATCAGCTTTCCTGAAAAAACTCTATCTTGCACAATAATTCAGGTCACTTTTCAGGGGGAATGCAGCATAATGGAAATGCAGTTCTCAGGACAGAGCATTTTACAGTGCATTGATTTTCCAAGATACTGCACTGGGAATTTTCTGCAGAGCTGTTTTATTGCACGAGCATAATTTCTGCTACTTGCCCTTTCAGTTTGAATGATCCACTAATAATGCATCTATGTATTTACTGCACGTTGCATTAAAGCTCTACTGCTATTTCTTGATAAACACACTATTCTCCCTGTACTGTACTGTCAGGCAAGGATCCAAAAGCAAACAGCTGCTGCAATGATGCCAGCGAGCAAGTTACAGCCCCACACATATAACCAGAGAACTGCATGCCTGCAGAAGAGAATCTGACATAGCGAGCTGGCAAGATTAGATATCTATCACATGCTGGTTTATCAGCAATCCTGATTTCATCTTCAGAAAAATCAATAGGGTCTGGAGGCAGACAAGTTTCTTTGGGTAAATCCAATATCTTTCATTAGACCAATTAAAATAGTTAGAAAAATTCTTCTTTGCAAGTTTTCAGGTACAAACACTCTTTATCTGGCTAAGGAACAATCTGTACCCCTGAATAGCGCCTCAAAGTCTCCTAGGATGAAGCTCAAATGGATTAGATCTACCAGGTGTGGGGCCTCCCTTTGCAGACTTTTCCACAGGTCTCTGCACAGGTAGTCCTACGCTGCTTCCTGCTGCATTAGCATCTCACTAACAGGCCACGAAACAGCCTGCAGAGGAGGAACCTCTCCGTAGCCACATGCCCCCTTCTGAGAAAATCAAAGACAGGCTATCAGGACACCCCGCCCCACCCCCCTGCCCCACCATGTCAGAAACAGACTCTCACAATTCGACCAGGTTAGGGACAGCTCTTTTAATCGGGCACAAAACCTGACAGTGAGGTGGGAGGCTACTGCTTTAGCAGCCATGCCTGCACTGCACAGGCATTTACAAAGCACTGGCAGAACTCCAGCCTGATGCAACCACAATTTAGCTTCGGGGAAAACCTGGGCCAGATTAAAACTCTTCTTCAGCTGGTCTAAAGTGCTGGCTAGGATCCTGATGAGATGGTCCCCACAATATTCTGCAGGACTCTACTTGGTTTGTTTTATAGCTATGAAGCCATGCAAAAACTGATGAGATTCTTGAATATTATTCTCAGCACCTGGACAGGAATAGGTCTTTCACTATAAGTGAGGATTATACTTAGAGAGTTTAACTGGCTGACGGTGAGTCAATAGGAAGTATATCACTAGGTCCAAGGTTGGAGCACCCACCAAGGACCTAGAAGATCCATGTTCAATACCTACCTCTGCCCTGTAGGTTTGAGACCCCTATCTCCCACCTCATAAGAGAATGCCCAAAACATCAGGCTCTCATCTGGGATAGGAGCACTCTCAACCCCTCCAGTGAAAGATGTTTCACTTTGCAAAAAAGAAAGCAAGATTCATTGGGCCAGAGAGAACGAACATGAATCTGCAGGCTACAGACTGCAGGCACTAATGACACTACATCTGGAGTACTGTCTAGTTTTGGGCCCCCCACTACAGAAAGGATGTAGACAAATTGGAGAGAGAGTTCAGCGAACAGCAAGGCAAATGGTTAGGGGGCTGGAGCACGTGACTTATTAGGGGAGGCTGAGGGAACTGGTCTTATTTAGTCTGGAGAAGACTGAAGGGGGGTTTAATAGCAGCCTTCAACTACCTGAAGGGTAACATCAAAGGAGATAGAGCTGGACCGGTCTCAGTGATGGCAGATGAGAGAACAAGGAGCCACGGTCTCAAGTTGCAGCAAGGGAGGTTTAGGTTGGATATCAGGAAGAACTCTTTCACCAGGAGGGTGGTAATGCACTGGAACAGGTCACCCAAAAAAGGTTGTGGAGTCTCTATTCTTGGAGGTTTTGAAGACATGGCTAGACAAAGCCTTGGCTGGGATAATCTAGTTGGGGCTGGTCCCGCTTTGAGCAGGGGGTTGAATTAGATGTGACCTCCTAAGGTCCCTTCCAACCCTCATTTTCTCCGATTCTACAATTAGGGCAGCCCGTATGCAGGAGGAGGAGTTCTGGGCCCGCGTCCCCGCCACAAGGAGTGTTTAGTGCTTTACACTGAACAGACATGGAATAAAATGCACGGAAGCAGCCCTTGCTGTCTACTTTAACCTGTGCTTTCAAGAATGGGATACCAAGTACGGCACTTTTGGTCTGAGCGCTCTATACAGCCTGCCACACTCAGGAACTCCTGGCATTTAGCTTTCTTCTGCCACAGGGGCAGACTGTTCCCTTCCCCAGAAACCAGGGGGAGCTGGGGGAGAATAGGAGCCCAGATACATCTACAGGAACAAAGCAATTCCAAGGCCCACCTGCAACAAGATAAGTATACAAGCCTAATCCGTCACCTCCCAGAACACAGGCCTTTACGGTTCAGGTAAACGTGACCACCGTGAACAGGTAACAGAAGGAAGATCCCTTGCCCCCCACACCAAGTTGTACATTTACAAGTGTTGCAGAAGACAGGGACATAAGACATAAGGATTGGAAGAGGGCCAATGTTGTCCCAAGAAGGGGAGGAAGGAGGATCCAGGGAACTATAGACCGGTCAGCCTTACCTCTATCCCAGGGAAAATCCTTGAAAAAATTATCAAGGATCACATCCGTGGGAGCCCGCTGGCTAATGTGATGCAGAGGGGTAACCAACATGGGTGTATAGCAAGCAGGTCCTGCCTGATTAACCTAGTTTCTTTTTACAACAAGGCCACCAATTGTTTAGATGCAGGAGTCAAGGTGGATGTTATCCATCTGGACTTCAAGAAGGTATCCCATACCATCCTTTATTAATAAACTGAGGGGATGTGCCTTGGATGATTACTTGGTAGACTGGGTAGCAAACTGGCTCAGGGGTCACACTCAGAGGGTGGTGGTGGACGGGTCGGTGTTAACCTGGGAAGATGTGTGCAGTGGAGTCCCTCAGGGCTCAGTTCTGGGGCTGGTGCTGTTCAACATCTTCATCAGTGATTTGGACAAGGGAGTGAGAAGCACCCTGTCCAAATTTGCAGATGACACTAAAATATGGGGTGAAGCTAACACACTGGAGAGGAGGAACCAGATCCAGGCTGACCTCGACAGGTTGGGGAAGTGGGCAGAGAGAAACAGGATGCAGTTCAATAAAGACAAGTGCATGGTGCTGCATCTAGGGAGAAAAAGACTGCCATCATACCCATAGGCCGGGGGTGACCTTCTCAGCACCACTGAGGCAGAGAGATCTTGGAGTCACTGTTGAATCCAGGATGAGTATGAGTTGTCAGTATGATGAAGTAGTCGGCAGAGCCAATCGCACCTTGTCATGCATCTGTAGGTGCTTCACAAACAAGTCCAGGGAGGTGATTTTCCCCTCTCTATACAGCACTGGTCAGGCCGCAGCTGGAGTACTGTGTCCAGTTCTGGATACTGCAGTTCAAGCGGGATGCGGACAACCTGGAGAGGGTCCAAAGAAGAGCCACTCGTCTGACTGGAGGCCTGCAAGGAAGGCCCTACAAGGAAAGGCTAAAGGACCTTAATCTCTTCAGCCTTTCCGAGGGAGGGCTGAGAGGGGACCTTGTGGCAGCATACAAATTCATAAGGGGAGAGGAACATGACGTAGGCGATGATCTGTTTACCAGGGCCCCCCCGTGGAACAACGGCCATAAAGCTATTGGAGAGTAGCTTTAGACTGGACGTTCGAAAAAAGTTCTTCACGTTCAGGGCTGTCAGGATCTAGAAAGGGCTTCCAAGGGAAGTGGTGCCTGCCCCATCCTTGGGGGTCTTCAAGAAGAGACTGGACAGGCACCTGGCAGGGATCACATGATCCCTGATTTGGTGACCCTTTTCTTACCTGCCAGGGGCAGGGGTCAGATTAGATGGCCCACTGAGGTCCCTTCTGACCTTAGAATCTATGACACAAGAGTCAAGAAGGCATGACTATCCAAGAAACTGGAAAAGAAAGACCTAAGTCCCCTTTTGTTAAATTTGGAGGACACTTGAAACTCTTCATCCAAGACACTAAATAATCATACAATATCCTGTTCAGTTTCACAGCATTTTCCAGGCAGCCTGCATCTTACAGCAACTTGTCAGTGCAATATGACTGAGTCTATAAAAAAAGCAAACCCTCTCATCTCTTTCAGTTTTTAAAAGCTTCAAGGACACTTAAACCAAGGCTCCAGGCAGCTCCAGAGAACAAGGCGACAGACCACAAGAATACTGTGGATTCAAGGAAAGGCAAAGAAATAGTCCAAGGCAAAAGCACACATTGAAACAGATTTCTAAATCCCTGCAGGCATACCTGCCACTTCTAAGTAATTCTAGCCATCATGTAAATAATAAGAAACCATAAAGCCTTTACTTGACAGTTCCATATACAGGCATCGTAAATGCCCCATTGCTACTGAATTTGGTAGTGATTTATAAACATCACTTTGTTAACTAACATGTTTCTGCCTTACAGTAGATCACAGAGAAGACACACTAAATCAGAAAGCTAGGCTCATTGTCCATGTGGGGCCTGGTCTATACACAGACCAGAAGCTGCCCTCAATTTAACTAAGGCAGAAGGTAGGGCAAGCTGGCACCTGGTTCAGGGAGGCATGAATTTTCATAGGCAACAACTCTGTCAGACACTACCATGGCTATCATTATAGCATCTGATGAAATAGGTTACCACCTATGACAGCTCACACCACTCTGAACAGTTTCCCCCCAACCCCAAAGTGCTACCCTGTCCTATCTTCTGCTTGACTTCAAAATAACATGGCTAACTGTGTCTCACTTCAACTAAAGAAGTCATTTCCAAACTGATTTAGTTCAACCTGGGTTACACTTATACCTGTAAATCAAGCCACACTAAATGAGACTAACCTGATGTAAGTCTGTTTTAAGCTGATAATGGAATGTCCACATGCAAACCTGCAACAGCTAAAAATACAAACTTCAATTGAACCTGTGGGTGTAAATTAGATTTATTGCAAATCTTAAGGTTCTTAACCCTCCCAAAAAGGAGACATTGGGCTCAGTTCCCGCCGATTATACCACATCGATGCCAGGAAGCAAGTGAAGCTGCTCATTCAAAACTGTGCCAGATGGTAAACTTGAGCAATGCTGACTGATTCAACAAGGGATTAAAAGGTTGTTGATAACTTCATGGTGCCAAAAGCAAACAGCTTTTTTGTTTTTTTAGCAACAAGGAGGGAACTCTGGCTACATTATGTTTGCAGTCACAAGTGAATAGAACTGGTGACACAAAATTAATACTATACTTGAAAACAACTACCAAGTCAGAGCCATCAGATCCTTTCTTATGGCTGCAGTGTAGCACATGACCTTGCACAGTCCAAATGACAGAGGCTGAAGAGAATTGAGACATGAATGGTTTGAAAGTACTGCTGGTGCTTACATTTTGTTGGAGGACTGCTGGCTCAGCAACGTAACGAAGAGAAAGAATGAATGCAAAAGCCGCCAAACTGTCTCCTGACAAAACTGAAATGTGTTTAATTGCATGAAGTCAGCAGCTAGAAATAATATTAAGATGTCCTGGATGTCCATTCACTGAAATATATACTCTTAATAGCCAGAAAATAACATACTTTTCTTCAAGTATATTGCCATACCGCTCCACGGCCCAGGTAAAGAGGTGATGTGCATTCGCATGGTCTAACCCAGTTTGATGTCACATTGTACAATCAGTAAAAACCATGGCACTTGTTAAGGTTTGTACTGGTAGAACTACACCAGCAAAAATCTCACTGCTGAGTTCTACCTCAAAGCAATGAAGTTAGCATTTATTTTGGAAAGCGGTGAGTTCCACGGTCACTCGCCTCTTGCAGAGTCTAGGTCCATCTGCTGGGAAGTCCGTCTCTGGTAGAAAGCTTTTACCTATGGTTTGAGATATTTATCTTCCTGCTAGCCTGATCACCTCGTCCTTCCATGCTTCTCTCTCCACCTGCCAAACTGGCACTCCAATTTCTCCTATTGACCAGCCTCAACCCATCCCCATCTGCTCGAACTCCTTCTCCTCTTGTTTCTTGTTCTCAAACAAATGACCGTATGTGCCTGTATCCCAGCATGGAAAGGCCCTCTAATGAAGGCAGGTTTAGCCCCTCTGTGACTAGTAGCTGTGTCTCAGGTGATGGGTTTGATGAAAGGTAAACCAATGATAGTTTGAAGATCATCTAAAGGCCAGCAGGCACCACAGTATACAGGGAGACCAGCTGGAGCAAGGGAGGACACCTGGAGAAATCAAAAAGGGTTTTGCAGGAAATATTTATGGTCAGGAAAAAGGATCTAGAAAGGCACTCTCTACACCAGGTAGGCAGGAGATTGGGATGGAGATATCCACTGTGTGGAAAGGGACAGAAGCCTTCTGTAGCTCACAGTGTAATGTCTATCCTATTTGCTTCTCTCCCATCCACAAACTGATGGCATCTGGACATAAAGCCTAGGGTCAGGGAAGGGAAATTCTACCTACCTGACAAACTCCTCATTGACTGAGTACCATCGCATTCATTCTGATGTGCACAGTTATTTGTGTACCTAGTATTTTTGGAGCACAAAAAGAGAATTCTGGAGCTCCTCTCATTAGTAATTACCATAACAGGTAACTTCTTCGTCAGTCTTTAGCACGTTACAAATAAGGATGAATTTCTTGAACACTGGCACATACCTATGCCTATGTAGCAGAGAAAAAATGTGGGCGAGTGGCTCCTCTGCAGCCAGCCTACCCACCATCATAGCAAGAAGCCCACAGGCTGTGTGTTTGATACCCCTGCCTTAAATCAATGGATGATCCAGACTACAAAAGGGAGGCTGGGTGAGGCAGAATGAGCCAAATCGGATTTTCTCAAGAGGGCTTTTTCAAGAATCATCAAAATTAAACAAAGAGAGACTTTAAAAAAAATTATTTCCCAACCTACTAAATCACCCCCACACCCTGTACAACTGTTTTGGTTAGGGGTGCACCGATATGAGATTTTTTGGGCCAATACCAATCCGATTGCTGATACGAGGGCCAGCAGCTTGGACAGCGGCATCCAGCTGGTAAGTCTGTTGTGGGGGGAAGGTGGAGGACGCAGATGGGAGTCTCCGCTGTGAGGGAGGGAGTGAGGCTGGCACTGGGGCAGGGACATGGGGGGGGGTGACTCCCATTGCTGCATACAACCTGGGAGGGTGTGGGGGGGCATATGCCCCCTAGATCTGAGCACAGAACAAAAGCAGGCTACCTATGTCGTCTAGGGCCAGTGCTGAGCTCTTCCCAGCAGACAGTTGCGCTGGGCTGCGCTCGGGGCAGGTGGCGGCAGCACTGGCAGAGGGGTACGGGGGGGAGGGGGGCTACAGCCACCCCAAAATTTGTTGTAGCTCCCACTCCAAGCGCTGCCGCCACTTGCCCCAGCAAAACCCAGCCCCACCACTGGGAACAGCCTGGCACCAGCCCCAACCCACAGTGGCAGCCCACCCTCACCCAGCATACAGATTTGGGAAGCACACACCCCCCTGCCATCCCAGGGTGCAGGCAGCAGTGGGAGCCACCCCCCGGACAAACTGCAGCTCAGTCTCATGCCCAGCCATGCAGTACCTGCCCTTGCCCCACTCCCTCCCTCACTGCAGGGTCCTTGGTCTGCTGCCCCCTCCCCCAACGGACTTACCAGCCAGATGCTGCTCTCGAAGCTGCCAGGCTAAATTCCTGGTTGTGTACATGCTGCGGCTACACGCATACACACGATATTTATTGGCAGCATTACTGGCCACATCCACCAAAAAAGCTGATTATGTCAATTTTCTTTATATGGTGCTGATACGATATGGGTCCAATGCATCAGTACCTCTAGTTTTGATGTTTTATTTTTTTTAAAGAATGGGAAGGGTTATTACTTTTATGTTTAAAAAACAGACTCACTCCAGATCAAGCAGAAGATAATAAGCACATTATTGTGGCAATGCATGTGGTCTGGCTGCCATGCCTTATGGATGTAGGGAGGCAGCGCTCTGATGAACAATCTTGGGACCTTTAAGGGGAAGCACCAAGCAGGCAAAAGGGCATCCACACTGTTGTTCCAGACTTTCTCAGGCAACACAGGGCTGATGGGAGAATAAGTTCATGTTCACATCTCGTACTTGTGAGTTCAAATTCCTCCATGTAAAGTGTGAATAAAATCTCCGATAACACCTGGAGCTAAACAGAATTATACTTGCAAGTCTTCATTGCTACAAGTTTACTATAACTCCATGCTGCTCCACAACTTCAGGTGAAACCGGTTCAATCTTCCAGCACATCGCAATAAGCCAAAAGCTCTAGATACTTTACTGTGAAAGTCCTATAAACACTTGGATGGATCACTTTTCCAAGACTCTGTTTGAGAGAATCATGTTCAGGAGTAACCAAGAGATGCCTGTAGGACGGAATAAGGATGAGAGAGGCTACCCCCTCATTAAAGTGCTGTGTGTGCTTTCTGCTGGTGTTTTTCAGCAAAAGCAGAGTTGTGCAGTGCAGGTTTAATTCTAAGCTGAGACAAAACAACTGCTACTTGGTTTGTTTGCTCATATGGATTCTGAAGTGGTAGCACTTGCACTGTTTCCTTGTTATTTACATAATTAAATATTTTGAGATACATGCAGTGGGTATGCCAGGAGGGCAGAGCAGTCCATGAGACCTTTCTTATGAGGTGTGTGTATATATATATATATAAAAAAAAGAAGAGACTTCCTGAACTAGCAGATTTACCAGGCTTCAGAATGATTTACACTACATTGCCTCTGACTGCCAAGTCTGCAGAGTTGAGACCAAAGGGTGGGAGGGGGAGGAAGCAAACAGGTCAAGAGGACACAGGAAAGGACTGCAGAATCCAAGTTACTTTCATTCTCTGACCCCATGTAGTGCTGGCCCACTAAAAATCAGCTCATACCAAATGGCTCAAGCTGGCACTGACAGTCCTGCATTAGCACAGCAGCACCTGCAAAGAATATCTGAGAGCCAGCTGCAGCCTATGGGGTTATCACACATCCGGCACCGTACAAGTTCCAAATAAATTCAGGTCACTTGAGGGAGAATCCAAATCCAGACAAATATCACACACCCCATCCAGTGACTTAAAAAAAAAAAAAAAAATCACATAAATGAAAGCACATGTCCACTGGTAACGAGGCAGTTGGTGTCAGGCAGGCCAGCCTTCCTGTATCAGTCTGCTAGGAGATAATCTCCTATAATGTTAGAATTTCCACCTTCTACACAATAGGACAACCACACAAGGGGTTTTTTCCCCCGCAACATCTGTCTTGATATAATTTATTATAGATTCCTCCTTATTCAGAACAAATGTTAAACCAAAATAGTAATTTAAACTCTGCTTTACAAAATTCTTACATATCCCTTTGTATAGCTGCATTGGCAGAAATTCATTTTGCATCTGTTGCACAGAGAAATTGTAATTGAAAAAGAAATTTGATGTTGTACAGAGGTCTTTTCTGCTGGGGACAATCCTGGATACTAGCCAGAGAAGAGAATCTGCTGTGTCACAGACACTTTCTTCTTGATGTGAGGGGAAAGCAGGAAAGGAAAAGGTGCCTATAAATCTTTAAACAATTATCAAAGTATCATACAAATGCAATAAAAGAATAACATGTGCCTCTAGGAAGGAAGCTTAATTCCAGTTTAACACTGTACTGCCTAGGAACACTTGCAGATCTGTCCCAGAGTCAATACAAATAATGTTAGGTAAAACTTACAGGGGACAGAGCTATCAAAACAACCTGGAGATACCACACAAGCTATAATTTATCATACCAAAATTTGAGTAGGTGAGCAGGCTCTCCTTTGACTTCTGTGGCAAATATTATCCCTGGCTCCTAATCATATGCATACTCTTTTGTTCTTTTCTCTTTGGCATACATCAATATTTTCTTTTTGATTGTTCCTAAACAGAGGAGACTTTTAGGTACAAACATTTTAGAGCTGAACCGTGTCATACATTAAGGTTACCAACCCAGCTGAGCAGAGGAAAAAGGAACTGCATATAACTATATACAGTTCCTCCACACTGCACAGTTAGAGGACTCAGGCAAACATTCATTGTCTTGACATTCAGCAAAGACCACACAGAAAACTATGATAAAACATGTTTAAATATAAATCCTTTAAAACAAAGAGGCCAAACACTATGTAAGAGGTTGCTTGAGGTCAAACAAACCGGTCCCTCCTTTGACAACTTTTCCCACCACAAGGCAAGCAGAAGGAGATCTCAGTTCGTCGTGGGCACCTAAATCAGAATTCAACACAAATCAGATTAGGACAGGTTCAGTAGAAGTTTCTAGTTAAAAAGAAGATGCTAATAAGCTAGACATTTACTTTGTTTAAAGCAGAAGAACCAGGTCAGACATGGCACCTCACAAAGACAATGCCACCTGCTGTTCAAATCAAATGCGTCACAGACTGCAGGTTTCATTCTCTTCGGACTTCGCCTTTGTTACAGCAGGACTTAACTGTCTCCAGTGAAGGGACTCCTGGAGTCAGAATACCACTAGCGAAGGTACTGGCCCAGAGTTTTTATAATCAGTTTAAAACTACCCCCCTTGCAACCGGCATGAAAAGATAATCCACATAGGATTCTTAAAGTGAGCATTAGGTTCAGGCTTCCTACAAGAGAATTTTTATTTTATTTTAATTTTTTAAAGGAAGGACAGAAGCCAGATGAAAAGAGAAGCACCTTCCTGTGAAGACCCTTCTCTTTTGGAGAATGAATCCAGGTGAGGTGGATTTTTCATTTCTTGGCTAGATTGAAAAGCACTTTTCACAGGAAAGACATCAAATGCCTTTGATTTGGTGGCTCTGTCATAGCAGAACAGGGCCACATAAGTCTAAGTTCTCCACGATTACACACCAGACCATCGTTCTGCTTTCGTTAATTATATTTCTTTTTGGCTTTACGGGCAGGCAGGCAGGCTGTTCTTCGCCCACACGTCATTTGACAAGCTGAATTCCGTGATAACTAATGTTCGCTGCTGTTCCTATGGATGCATACAAAATGTGTTTGAGCTTGCAGTAAACTCTGGTACATCTTTCATTCTATAAGAAAGAGTTACATGAAATACATATAACTTTCTATATTTAGTTGAGGAATACTGAAAGTGCTAGCAGTGCATGATGCCTGGTGTTGTGATCTCATCGACATCTGTACAAGAGCTGCCTCTGATACTTATCAGTGAAAAATAATGACCCTTTGTTAGATTATTACGCGAGACGGTCATAACCATTCTGTTGGCTCATGTGATGCTAACAAAGCAGAGCTGTTCTTCAAGCAATTGTTTGCACAGACCTAAATTCTAAAGTGCATGTGCTCTGTGCATTCAGAATTGGATTCTTTTGGCCAACTTTGTCTGTTGAAACCACACCCATGTCCTAGATGTCTCTGTGCCAACCCTACTGAGGGCATAAAGGGTACAGCAGGTTTGGAAGACACTCAGGTCCTTCCAAGTACCCATGACAGTGAGATGGCACCTCTGCAGTGTCTGCTTATGCCATACGCTGTGCAGTCTTCTTAGATTTTACCCAATTCATTAAGAGATTGTCCAGCTCTCAGCTGCATTAAAACAAATTAGATTTAGAAATCACGAATCTACATTATGGTTCTAATTTTATTCTTGATGCTGCTGCTAAGTCTCTCTGCTTCTCATAAGTCCTAACCACTGTAGAGCTTTTTAAATGATCCCTAGTCCCCTTTTGCCTATCAACATTTCCTGTCTTTACACAGGTAATGCCATGAAATAAACAGGATTAAGTTTCCCTTGGCAGGAACCTTGACTTCTTTCTAAATCCAACTGTGATGCAATGTAAATGCAGACTCTTTATTCAATTTAATCCCCTTTTGTGAACATTTAGCCTCTTTACATGTTCACGGTAGAGAGGCAACTGTTAAGTGGCAGCAGCAGTTTGAAAAAAAAATTCAACTTGAAAAGCAACAATACACTGGCAAGAAAGATGATTCAATGTTAGGACATTTGTGCTAGGGCAGAAGGCAATTAAGGCTGTGGCTAAAGAAACTGAGTTGGGGAGTTTCTTCTGTTCACCTGGGGTAACGTGGAAAACAGCACAGAAGAGCCTGAGAGAAGAGCTGACTGACATGTGTTGACTGCCGGCAAAATGAAGGTCTGACTAAGAGCAATGAGACAGATCAGCTAGACAGGACGGCCCAAACTCCTAAGGGGTTTAACCAGATATCTCAACATGCAGCTTATGTCTGTAGCCGTGAATGAAAAAAATAGTGAAGAGGTGCACAAACGAAACCATCCCAAGCAAATTTTGAAACCATCTGAATGTAGGACTACTGCAATCCAGGTCAAAGGGGAGGAGATTACAATACAGATATGTGAGAAAGGTCCGGATGAGAAGTTTAATGCTGTGTACAGCCAAGATGAAAGACTTGATCTTCAACTGAGTATAGAGGAAACTTATCTGGTCCCCCCCAAAATTCCACAGACTTCATAAAATATATCATGTGGACATTGGCTTGATTTCAGCTGACAAAGCCCTATTTGAACTAGACATCCCAATTTACCCGGAACCTTTTAAGGCCGAAGATAGGATTATTATGCACCTTACAGACAAACCAAAGTATATTTATAGCTATAGTATAGTAGATAGATATCTCTATACATCTATCTATCTATCCAGGGTAGACAGAGATATATAAATAGATACCTAGATGCACAGAATCAAAGTAGGGCAGGAAGGGACCTACAGAGGTCATCTAGTTCAACTCCCTGCCAGAAGCAGGATCATCCCTATCAAAGCCATGCCATAAAAACCATCATCTAAATTCTACATAAGATTACCATCAACCCTGGCACAACACAGACTTAACACCCTAACCTGCCACAGGTAAAGCAGGGGAACCACGGCAGCCAACATCCTGCTTCTATGAAATGCTGTCAATATATGCTCGAGATCCTGGGTAGAGGGCTACGCTCCCAATACAAAGGAGGGCAAAAACCCTCAGAGTCTGTACCAATCTGACCATGGGATAAAATTCATTCCTGACCCCAAATACAGTAATCGGTCTATCCCTGAGTAGAGGGGCAGGTCTCCCGAGCCAAGAACCTCCGATTCATTGGTCCCAGCAGAGATATTGGTGCGACCCAGTTGAAGTCCCCAGACTTGGCTGTAGCTAACGCCAAACCCCTCTGTCGGAGCCTTAAAAACACCACGACATGTAGCAAATAGAGGACATGGGGGGAGGGGAAAGAGAGGGCAGCACAGGCAATGGTCAAAGCTCAGATGCATGGGAAATACCCATGGTATAACACAGGCATCGCTATGCCTAGATCATCCCCAACCAATCCTGTCTGACCTCTTCTTGAACACCTCCAGTGATGGAGAGTCCACAACTTCGCTAGGCAACCTATTCCACTGCCTCACAATTCTCACAATGAAGAATTTTTTCTGGATATCCACTCTAAAAACTTACTTTGCTGCATATTTTGCTTCAAGCCATTGCCCCAAACTCTCCTCTCTGTAGCAAAAAATAAAAGGTGCTTTCCCTCTTCTTTATGGCAGCCCTTCAAGTATTTGAAGACTGCCATCATGTCCCCTCTGAAGTGCCTTTTCTGCAAGCTGCTCCTTCAGCTTTTCTTATGACTTGCCTTCCAAGCACCTAATTATCTTTGTTGCCTGCCTTTGGACCCTCACTTAACTTTTCCATGTCCTTTTTAAAATGTGGATCCCAGAACTGCACATACTACTTCAGATAAGACCTAACCATGTAGAGAGACACTATCACCTCCCATGTTTTGCACCTAATACTTCTGCTGATGCCTCCCAAAACCATCTTCACCTTTTGTATGGCTGCATCATACTGCAGACTCTTACTGAGTCTATGATCTACCAAGGCTTCCAAATCCTCTTCCACAGCATTGCCATCCAGCCAGGTGTCACCCACTGTGTATTTGATACTCCTCCCAACCTGTAGTACCTTGTATTTGTCCACATTAAAATTCACCTTGTTGGCTCTAGCTCAACCTTCCAAACTGTCAAGATCCTTCTGAATTGTGCTCATATCCTCCAACATGTTTACAGTCCTTTCCAGCCTTGCATTGTCCGCAAACTTGTTCAAGAAGCTTTTTATGCCAGCATCCAAATTATGAACACGTTGAATAGTACTGGGCCCATGACAGAATCCTGTGGGACTCCACTCAAAACCTCCTGCCATTTTGGTATGGACCTGTTAATAATTACCCTTTGCTTGTAGTTATCTATTCACCCTGCAGTAGTTATATCCAGCCTACATTTCTCCAATTTGTTTAAGAGAAGGTAATGCGGGACCATATCATAAGCCTTGCTGAAGTCCAGATACACTATATCCACAGCATTCCCTCCATCCACCCAAGTAGTTACTTTGACAAAGAGAGAGAACAAGTTTGTTTGACATAATTTGCTTTTCAAAAAATCCATGTTGGCTACTTATGATGAGTCTTTCCTCCTCCAGATACTTGCAGTAGTCTTCCTTAGGATATGCCCTAGTAACTTCCCAGGTACTGAAGCGAGACTAACCATTTTGTAGCTCTCCTGGTCCTCCCTTTTGCCTTTTTTAAAAGAAAAACACTGCGTTGGTGTCCAGCCTGTCTCCCACGACTTCATGAAGATTATTGCCAAGGGCTCTCACATGCAGTTCATCTGACCCTGCTGACAAATTCATTCAGACCCCAAAAAAGCTCTCTGACAGTCTTCTTTTTTTAAAATCTCCTCTCTCAGCATGTCCCCTTCCTTATCCAAATAATCCTTATTAGGTGCATGACTGCAGCTTAATTTTTTTGTGAAGGCTGAGGCAAAGTAGCTGTTCAATAGATCTGCCTTCTTTGCATCTTTGATTAGGAGTTCTAAGATTTGTTAACAGAGGACCCACACCTTCCTTGGTCCTCCTTTTCTGGCCAACAGACTTACAGAACTCCTTCTTGTTGTCCTTACCCTCCTTTGCCAGGTGTAGCTTGTTCTTTGCCTTCCTGTTTTTGCCCCTGCAATTCTTGCTGTTTCCTGATCTGCGTCCTTGGTCCATTCTCCCATTCCCTGTATGCTCTGAATTTGAGGTGTTTTAGAAGCTCCTTGTGAAGCCACACTGGTCTCTTGCCATTCTTTGTGCGCTTCCATTGTGTCAGAACAGTTTCTTGTTGGGTCCCTTTAAAAGCTCCCAGCCCTCCTGGGTGTCTTTAGCCTTCAGTCTACTCTTCTACATCACCATGTCTATTAATTCCTCGAGTCAAATGAAATCCACCTTTTTGAAATCTAGCATCCTAATTTTGCTAACCTCATGCTCTCCCCATCTCAGGATCCAGAATTCTATCATACCATGATTGTTTCCTCGCAAGTTACTGAACGTCTTCACATATTCCACCAATTCCGTCCTGTTGCTCAAGACAAGATTCAAAAGAGATGATCCCCTAGTTGTACCCTCCACTTTCTGGAACAGAGAGTTGTCCTTCACACAAGACAGGAACTGGCTTGACATTTTATGTTTGGTTGCTTTTTTCTTCCAGCAGACGTCTGGAAAACTGAAGTCTCCCATCAGTACCATCCCATAACTTTTGGATAGATTTGGCACCTGCTTGAAGTGTGCCTCCTGCATGCCCTCTTCCTTATTTGATGGCCTGTGATAAATCCCCACCATTATATCTGTGCTGAATCTTTCATCTTCACCCAAATGCACTGTTTTGCTGTCATCCTTCTCCTGAACCAGGGAGCAAGCTTATGCATTTTTGACATACAAGACAACACTGTAACCTTTGTTTCAGGATAGGGTAGAGAGAAAAGTGTAACCCTTGATGTTGACACTCCAGTCGTAACAGCTGCCCCACCGGTTCTCTGTAACAGCAATCAGTTTACAGCCCTTTTCACAGGCTTCAGCTTCCAACTCATCTTGTTTATTCCCCACACTTCTGGTATATGTATACATGCATCAGACATATTTTGCATTTTGACCTACTCATTTCCCTTTTGCACCACTTGTTGCAGTGCTGTAGATTTCTGGCCCTTTCCTAGAGTTAAGTTGCTTCTTCAATACCTTTCCCCTGTAGACTGTATACTTTGTCACTGGAGGGTTTTGATCATCATTCCCCATGGAACCTAGTTTAAAGACCTCTATATAGATACAGATATGTATAAAAGCTCCTTTCATTTGTCTATAAGGTGCCCTTATGAGCTTCAGCCCATGAATGCTTAACCTATATGCATCTCTCTACATAGCTATATCTATCTATATACACATGTGTGCGTATACAGAATGCCAGCTTCACAAGGGCTTCATTAAAAAGTGCTAGCCATTAAAGCTTTTAAAAACAATTATACACCTCTCACTATAAAAGTTATAAGAATCCAAGTCAAGCAGATGCAGCAGACCTGTAAATCAAATAAAACCATTTACCCATCATTGTTGCTTCCTTTAAGAATTTGTAGCTGGTTTCAAATGTCATCTGCTGCAGTGGTGAGGAGCTGGACTGTATTCCATACCGATTCAGTGGTTTATAAACACCTTCAAAACACATGTAATCTGCCACAAGAGAAAGGTGCCGGGGGTTTACCACGATACCTGACAACACGGGAAGAAGGATCATTAGAGCATGTAGAGACTAAGGCCCAAAAGATCCATCAGCAAGGTAAACCTCTAGAGTCTAATCAATGTGGTCTGATACAAGTAAGGTCACTAGCAAAAGTCATGCTTCTTCCTTTCCATACTGGCAAAACGCACTCTCTGCCAAATCAAGGCTGCAAGACCTCATCTTAACAGAGAAACAAAAATGTCAATAGAGCTTCAGTTATGAGCGACTTTTACTATGTGTGCCAAGTCTTTTGGCGTAGGAGTATATCTGAAAACAAACAGTAATCTCTGCATCATTTTTGTTCAGCCAGAATCTGAGAACTCATTTCAAGTCCGTCTCCTCCAGTGTTGAACCTCTTTGTACCTCACGTGGTAAATTGGGTACTAGAGTCAATTTGGCTTTGCTAACTCAGACCTTTCTGGACCTGCAGGGGAACTTGCAGACTTTATGGCTCTGGATGTACTACACAACACTGGTGCAATGTGATGAAACTTGCTCACAGCCTCTACCAGATACTCATCAGCTCTGACATTTATAAAGAAAGTGCAGCAGTACTAGAAATGGGAATCTTGGTGAACAATGACTGCAAAGTTATTCACCAGCCAGCAATCCAAAACCTGGCATTCCATCTTTTCACTGACTGTAGTGCAAAGTAAGACATGGTCTTTCTTTAAACTCAATTTAATACAGTATTGTATCTCTACTCTTACACTCGATACACTACTGTGGCTTGTACCTTTTGGTATTGTATACTGCTCTTTTTTAAGCTATTTAAGATAATACTGTGTACATTTTTCCATCTTAATGAAAATCGAATGAACCATGAAACCAAACAACAGTTGATCTAAAAAAAGCATCTTACCATACACGGCAAATACATCTTTAATTTCCTTTTCAATCACCCTCAGGGCAGCCTCGATTCCGTAAGTTTTAGCCATTGCATGAATGTCATTGGAATAAAGCCTGCTTAAGTCCAAGACCTGGAGGCACGAAACCAATTTAAGGAAGTTGGTGCTATAGTTGTGTACTTTCCCACCTCCCCTAAACAAAGATAAAGTTTCTTTGTTTCCTGCTTTATCTCAAAACAGCCCCAACATAACTCAGCTGAAGTTAACAGAATCTGGCACAGCATTAGCTGTAGGGAAGAATGTGCAAGTGATCCTATACCCAAGTCAACTGACCGCAGTGTCATTTATATCAGCAGGAACAAGGAACTGAAATTAAGTAAGAAAAAAGAGGGGAACATCCCGGCTATGAGACCCATTGAAATGTGGAATCATGTACGGGCCTTTTAAAATTCTGAGACAAAGCACTACAGAGTATGCTGTCTGAAACAACCCTGTACTTGTGGAGAGAGGGCCTGGATGGCATAACAAGTCTATTCATCTGTAACTACTGAAATTCATTTACATGGAAGAACACCCTCAAATAACATCTGCAGAAACAGTTACAAGCATGGTGTGGATTAATCTGCCATTATCTTGGTAAGATGATATTCCATGTTTCTGCACAAAAGCCCATCTGAAGTGACAGGAACATGACAACGTACACTTGAGAAAGGCACCACGCAAGCTTTTTGAACTAGCTCGAGCTAGTTGCCCAACTCCAACTGAATATGCATAGGGGGCCAAGAAAGGAATAGCTTCCCACCTCCCACAATTTTCCTCTATCAAACATTACACCATTGAAGTCTCAAGGATAACAATACATACATCAGAATATTTAAACAGTTCGGAGAGGTTTATTCCCTCTGTGTTCAAAATAAGCTCTCTCTCTCCTTTCTTGTTGGTGCTTTCATTTAAGAAACACCGTGTGATCCCCTTTGTCTCATGGACGACTGTATTTTGCATGAGGGACTCCAGGAAAGAGGAGAGATCAAAGTATGCCTTCATCAGAGGAAGCTTCAGGGAAACCTAGGAAAGAAACCAGGACAAGATCAGGCTGTGAGGCGGCAAGAAGGCTTAGCATTTGCTTCAACCACTAGGGCATTTTTTCACAAGGTAAAAAGTCACTAGAATCAAATATATTTATCTTAATCTCCATATGTTAAGAAATGTACAGCTCCTCATACCACTTCCAAAAAAACAGTATAAAGAAGAAACAATACAATCCAAGCCAAATTGAAAGGAAATGCAGTTCAAGTTCAACAAATATGCTTTTTTTTCCCCTTTTTGGTACAACAAAATCATAATGTTTCATTTTTGATTAATAAGAAACATTTCATTTGTCCAGAAACAAGATATTCTGGGGAATATTTTTGGAGGTTAGTCAACCCTTAACATCCTAGATTCATTTTTTTTTTTTTTTTTTTTTAAGTGCCAAAACTTCCTCTGGAAAATGTCATAATTGAGATATTTTGGAATTCCTGAAATCTACCTCCTTACACCTTTTTCATATCAACGGAGTCCCCAAATTCATAGTTTCTGTCCAATTCACTATTTGTGGAAAGAAAAACATTCAGCTAGCTCTCCTCCCAACTCAATCGACATGCATCCTACTTTGTTCTCTGGAAGATTACTACGCAGGATTCCCTTTTTGCACATATACAAGTCTACTGCTTCCCAATTTCTTGTCCTCCTGCACTGCACCTCCAGATAGTCGGCTGTGGCATATTTGCCTTTTCACCTCATATGGTCAAGCAGCTAGAGAGCTGCCTATTAATTCAAAAGGTGAAATTAAGAATGAAAACTTGTCAGTTACCTTTAGGAAGTCCCAAAGTCTCCAAGAATTTAAAATTCTGTGGCAGAAAGTCTGCTTACCTCTTTGAGCTGCAATAGGTATCATATCTGCACAGATTATAAGGGGATGCTGACATAAAAATGGCACCATTTCGCTGAAGACGACTATTTATTATGGAAGCTGTGCACTGTCATTTTGTAATCTTCACACAAAATATTTCCCATCACCAGCCTCTTACCTCACACCAGAGCTCATTTTCTACATCGTATTCGTAATTCTCTATGGAGGGATGACTGCTCACTACAGAATTGACTCTTAGCTCTACCGATGCATTTTGTTTGGGTGTCTTCTCTTTCTTAGACAGAGAACTAGAGGCAGAAAATTGAGAATCATCCTCATGGCACAATACATTTGAACCTTCTTCAGACTCCTCAGCCCTTTTATCATCAAGCAAGGGACCTTCTTCATCTTCTGAATTTTCATCACCGTTTTCCTCATTCACCTCTTCCTCACTCTCATAATCAACCTGCAGAAGAAAACACAAGCTCATACTCATAACCGCAACCAAATGCAAACGTCTTCAAAGCCCCTTGGTATGCAGTTTTATTCCCCCAAACTCCTCATTGTGGAAATGAACTCCCTGACAGGCTCGTGTAACCTTTCTCACTTTTAACTCACTGAAAAATGCTGGTCTACCTGTTTTTTTAAAAAGGACTGTGATACGACAGATTTATTTTAGTTTCAATTCCTCTGCAGTTTTGAAAGGATTTGTCAGCATGTTCCAAGTTAAACTTCAGGCTGCATAAATAACACATCATAATACAACCAGGCAAAAGGTAGCTGTTTCCTCAAGGATCCTGGGGAGAATCCAGTGTTTTGATGACAGATGCTAAAGGAACTCCCTACATTTTGACTGTTCACCTTTCTGCTAAAATGGTGGCCACCCACTTTTTAAAATCATATGTTCTGTACGACAGGTTATTCCGTACAAATCACCCAGGAGCAAATGTACTTAGTGCTGCAGCAGGATAAGTAAAAGCAACAAGACAGAATTCAGAAGAAAGTTAAGTTTTGGCTGAATTACAGGGAGAATAAAGCTTGCCCACCAGAAGCCTCATTCCTGAATCAGAGAACAGGCTATACCATGGTCAGCAACATTTTTGGCTTGAGTGCCCAAAACACCTGCAACCTCGATTTGTAAGATGTTGAGTTGCCAGGGGAGCCACAAGGGGCCCAATCCGTGTTGTGGCAGTGAAGTCCCGGCCCCTATCCCACCACCTGCCTCAAAACATGCAAAATGCCTTCGCATGTCACACTCCAGCATCCATGCCAGGGGTTGCCTAGGGAGTTTAGCAGTTTTTTGCATCCTGCAGCTGTACACAGAATTAGCCTAGATGATCTTTCAGGTCCCTTTCTATCTTAGTCTCTCTCCCCCTTATTTGTCAGCATGTTCCAATCTTAGTCTCTCTCCCCATGAGCTGCAAGCGACACTTAAAGGGTTAGTATGTAGCCTGTGGGCTCCTGCTCTCCTTTCATTTGTCTCCCCACAGCTGCTCCAGCCCTAGTGACCAGGATGGGGGAGTGCCTGAGGTACATCTGCAGCAAAAAAGGGAGCACAGGCAACCCAGCTAGGCGGGCTGGGGGAGAGGAGGGAGGAGGAAGGACAATGGGTTGCATACGTGACACGGTGCTGAGAAAAGGTGGGAGCTAGGCTGGCCACACAGTGGGTAGGAGGTGGTGGGGATCTGTCTATCATGCAGTTGCGACAGGAGCCACGCAAACAGGCTGCACAAACAGGCGCACTTGCCTGCCGGCACGAGTTAGCACAAAGTTCGCACAGGAGGGTGCGCGGGAAGGCCAGAGACCCTGCCTGCGAACCCCCAGGGTAGACAGTCCCAGCCATAGCCAGCCTACCAGAGGCATGACACAGATGGACATGCATCACACCCCGAGGGTCCCCTTGGGCTCTACGGCCCGCCCCCCGGCACCTCAGAGACTGCCACCCAGACAGAGCCCATGGCTCTGGCCTCCATGCAGATGGAGCCCTTGGCTCTCGGCTGTGGGGGCTGCCTGCCCCTTTTTCAGGCTCTGGCGGCCGGGAGCATGGTCACCTCCCCGTGTGCGGTCTGCTCCCTTTTGGGGTCTCTAGCACACCAGCTGGAGGAGCTCCAGGCCACAGTCCAGGGACTGCGTGCCATAAGGGACTGTAAGCAGGAGATCAACTCCTACTGCCAGGCCCTTCTCCCCCAGGAGCCGGAGGGTAGATCACCGTCTCCCTCCAGGACAAAGGAGGACTTCAGGACCTCCCACTCTGTCCAGTAAAGGGCATGGACCAAGGTGGTCAAGGGCCCTAAGGCCCGCTGCACCAAGGCCCCTGCCCCGCCGGAGCTTTGCAACAGGTACACATCTCTCACTGCTCCAGCAGAGCCAGCTGAGTTGCCAGCGCCCACAGGCAACACAGGCTCAACTGCAGCTACCGCCCCCGCTCTCCCCAAGACAAAACGTAAGGCGTTTGTTGTGGGAGACTCCACCCTGAGGGGGACTGAGGGGGCAATCTGCCGCTCCGACCCCTTAGCCCGGGAAGTCTGCTGCTTCCCAGGGGCCCACATCTGGGACATTGCGGAGAAGATCCCTGAGCTCCTCTAGCCCACAGACCATTATCCCATGCACCTTATTCATGTGGGCACCAATGACATGGCTCGGAGTGCTCCCAGCCAGGTCGTGAGTCGCTACAGGGATTTGCGAGAGGGGCTAAAGGGTCTGGGGGCACAAGTGGTGTTCTCATCGATCCTCCCAGTCTCAGGCTATGGCCTGAGGAAGGAGAGGAGGATCCATGTAGTCATCCAAAGACTGCGGCGCTGGGTGTCATCGGGAAGGCTTTGGCTTCCATGACCACAGCCTGCTCTTTGGTGAGAGAGACAGTGAGCTGCTGGGCAGAGATGGCCTCCACCTCTCTCCCCTGGGGTAGAAGCTCTTCTCAGCCAGACTGGCTGACCTGCTCCACCAGGCTTTAAACTAAGCCTGTTGGGGGATAGGGGGAATACCGCCACTGCTGGCCCGCTGAGCAAACCTTGCAAAGCCAGCGGGCCAAGGCACTTAAGGGAGCCCACCCCTGCCACAGCCCTGGTACAATCTGTGGGCAAGGCAAGAGCCCCCAAGGGGATACTTGCCTGCCTGTACACAAATGCCAGGAGCTTGGGGAATAAGCAGGAGGAGCTCATCCTCCTGCTCAATGCAAATAATTATGATGTCACAGGGATAACAGAGACCTGGTGGGACTCCACCCATGACTGGACCTCGGGTATAGACTGCTATACCCTGTACAGGAGGGATCATGTAGGTAAAAGGGGCAGGGGTATAGGTCTCCATGTTAAGGAAAGCTACACATTCCTGCAAGCTGATCTTGGTGACCAAGGTGGATGACTGGAGACCCTCTGGGTTAAAATCCGTGGGGAACACGGCACAGGGGACACAACGGTGGGAGTCTACTACAGACCTCCCACCCAAAGTCCTGAGCTTGACCAGGAGTTTGCCCAGGAACTGACTGAGGCCGCATGCTCCACAACCACGGTTGTCATGAGTGACTTCGATTACCCGGACATCTCGTGGAAGGATCACTCAGCAACATCCGAGCAGTCGCAAAGCTTCCTCTCGTGCGTGGATGACCCCTGACTCAAGAAGTCTATGGGTCAACAAGAGGCAAAGCGCTGTTTGACCTGGTACTGGCTACTGGGGATGACCTAAATCGGCAACCTAATGGTCGATGGGAAGCTGGGTGACAGCAACCACGAGCTGATCACCTTTACCATCCACCGTAAAGCTGGCAAGTCAGTCAGCAACACTGAAGTCCTTGACTTCAGGAAAGCTGACTTTGACAAGCTCAGGAGGCTTTTGTCAGTCAGGACCGAAGGGACCGTGACCCCAGGGAGATGGGAGTTCAAGAAGAGTGGTTGCTCCTCAAGGGACCAATCTTCAATGCACAAGCTAAGTCTATTCCATCTCAGAGGAAAGGCGGCAAAAGGGCACCCAGCAGACCTCCTGAGGCTAAAAAGAAAGGCCTACAAAGGATGGAGGACGGGATTCACCTCCAAGGACGATTATCCTGCACTGGTCCGGTCCTGCAGGGAGCAAACCAGGAAAGCCAAGGCTGCAACTGAACTCCAACTAGCTTCGAGCATTAAAGACAATAAAAAGTCCTCTCTCAGCTATGAGGGGAGCCGAAGGAAAAGCAAGGGCAACACTGGACCCCTGCTGAACAAGATGGGGCAACTGACACCCTGGAAAAAGCCAACCTATTAAATGGGTACTTTGCATCGGTCTTTCATCAGTCCCACGGGACGCCCATGCCCGCTACGGGACAGGAAGGTCCGAGCGAGGGAGATCCCCTGCCCTCCATTAATGCTGACCTCATGAAGGAACACCTTGAGAAGCTGGATACCTTCAAGTCAGCCGGCCCTGACAATCTACACCCCACGGTACTCAAGGAAATGGTGAGCATCATAGCCCAGTCCGTGGCACGGATCTTAGAAAACTGGCGCTCTGGTGTAGTGCCGGAAAACTGGAAGAAGGCCAATGTTGTGGCTATCTTCAAGAAAGGGAGGAAAGTGGATCTGGCTAACTATAGGCCCATCAGCTTGACTTCTATCCGAGGGAAGATCTTAGAAAAGTTTATTAAAGAGGCCATCCTTAATGGACTGGCCGACACCAACATCCTAAGGGATAGCCAGCACGAGTTTGTTGTGGGTAGGTCTTGCTTGACCAATCTCATTTCCTTTTACGACCAGGTGACCTATCACCTGGACAAGGGAGAAGAGATTGATGTCATATAGTTTGACTTCAAAAAAGTCTTTGATCTGGTATCCCGTGACCACCTCTTGGCAAAACTGGGCAGTTGTGGCCTTGGGATCCACCATGATCCGTTGGCTGGGAAATTGGCTCCGTGGTCAGACCCAGAGGGTAGTAATTGATGGCAGTGACTCATCATGGTGTCCTGTGACCAGTGGGGTCCCTCAAGGCTCTGTCCTGGGACCCATATTGTTCAACATCTTCATTAATGATGTGGACATTGGAGTCAGGAGTGGACTGGCCAAGCTTGCCAATGACACCAAACTTTGGGGCAAAGCATCCACGCCAGAAGACAGGTGGGCGATCCAGGATGACCTGGACAGGCTCAGCAAATGGGAGGAGGAGGACCTGATGGTGTTTAACACCGAAAAATGCAAGATTCTCCACCTTGGGAAGAAAAACCTGCAGCATCCTTATAGGCTCGGCAGTGCTACGCTGGCTAGCACTACAAAAGAAAGAGACTTGGGGGTCATCATTGACCACAAGATGAACATGAGCCTGCAATGTGATGCTGCAGCTAGTAATGGGACGAAAACACTGGCTTGCATCCATAGATGCTTCTCAAGCAAATCCCAGGATGTCCTTCTCCCCTTGTACTCGGTTTTGGTGAAGCCGCAGCTGGAGTACTGCATCCAGTTTTGGGCTCCACAATTCAAAAAAAAGATACGGAGAAGCTTGAGAGAGTCCAGAGAAGAGCCATGTGCATGATCAGAGATCAGGAAAGCAGACCTTACAATGACAGGCTGAGCGCCATGGGGCTCTTTAGCCTGGAAAAGCGTAGGCTCAGGGGTGATCTGATAGCCACCTATAAGTTTATCAGGGGTGACCACCAGGATCTGGGGGAACGTTTGTTCACCAGAGCACCCCAAGGGATGATAAGGTTGAACGGTCATAAACTACTACAAGACGGTTTCAGGCTGGACATAAAGAACCAATCGGAGGTGGTTCAAGCGCCTACACTGAACACCTTCAAGATCAAATTGGATGCTTATCTTGCTGGGATCCTATGAGCCCAGCTGACTTCCTGCCCTTTGGGCAGGGGGCTGGACTCGATCTTCCAAGGTCACTTCCAGCCCTAATGTCTATGAAATCTATGAAAATTTACCCCAAACTCATTACCTCTTCTTCCTGATTCTCCTTCCGCTTTGTATCTGTAGCATCAGCATCCCCTTCTTCAGCTTCACCATCCACAGGCCTCCCTTCTTCCTCGGCCTCAACTTCGTTATCATCCTGTACCTAGGGAACCAGCACAAATAAGACTGTCAAGGCTGTATTTCAATTCTTCTTGCTTATGCCTCATTCTAAGAGCAGGGTGAGAGCAACCAGCACTGGAACTCAAGACAATGAGGCATTTTCAGTGAGCAGAATCCTGCAGTATATGGAATTTGGCAAAGTAGGATCTTCCACACTTTACTTTTCAATTCCATGCTAGACTCTGCTCTCAGGGAAGGTCATACTGGGCAGTCTGGATCATCAAGTTTTTTTCCAGACCCCTGACAGTAAAGCTGCTGTAGAAGAATCTTTAGAAAGTAATTATAGGGACTCAAAGCACATTGTTTATGTGGTATTTGGATACTTAAAACACTCCATTTGGCAAATGGCAGTGTAATTATTAAAACGCAACAACATGCTGAGCTCTTTTGAAAAATCTGATCCTTAAAAGGTACAAGAGGATTGAAATTCTCCTTTCCCCCCACCCCCCTGTAAACTGCATTTTCCAAGCACCTGCCTTATTTCCTCCTACCTGGTTTGCTTGGGTTGCTCCATCATCTCCATCTAGATCCTTCTGAGTCACCTTCCGAGTGTTGATTGCACTGAAAGATGCCATCTTTGTACTCTTCCTTTTAACTGTTTCAAGCATGATTTTAAATAACCTGGAAGATAATGGAATGCAAAAACCCTCAGACTCTGCAGTATCACAACTATGTTCCAGGAAACCCAAAGATGCACATGTTCTGTTCAGAAAGCCAGTAAAATTCAGAAAGGGAGGACAAATTTCTCAGTGGATTTATTAGGACTTTTACGATGGGACAAATTATTCAGCCATTCACCCTACTCCTCTTTAAAACATAAGGCTGGCATTGTTTCAATTATTTATACACAGCCACCTGTCCAAAACTTTTATCAATTAGCTCAGCCCTCAGTAAAAACAGTGCTGTAAACAGAGAAGTGGCAGAAGAGAGACTTATTATTATCATTCACATTTTTTCACAGAGAGTACACTAAAGAGGTGTACTCACAAAGAGGTGATCCTGTCCCTCTATGCGGTACTGGTCAGGCCGCAGCTGGAGTACTGCGTCCAGTTCTGGGAGCTGCACTTCAGGAGGGATGTGGACAACATGGAGAGGGTCCAGAGGAGGCTGCTCGCATGATCAGGGCAGGCCCTACGAGGACAGGCTGCAGGACCTGAACCTGTTCAGCCTCCACAAGTGAAGGCTGAGGGGGGATCTAGTGGCCTGTTACAAACTAGTCAGGGGGGATCAGCAGGCACTGGGGGAGTCCCTGTTCCCCTGAGCACTGCCAGGAGTGATCAGGAATAACGGTCACAAGCTGGCAGAAGGGAGATTTAGACTAGATATCAGGAGGCGCTACTTCACGGTCAGGGCAGCTAGGATCTGGAACCAACTTCCAAGAGAAGTGGTGCAGGCTCCTACCCTGGGGGTCTTTAAGAGGAGGTTAGATGCACATCTTGCTGGGGTCATTTGACCCCAGCACTCTTTCCTGCCATGGCAGGGGGTCGGACTAGATGATCTGTTCAGGTCCCTTCCGACCCTAGAAACTATGAACAAATTTTAAAGAAAGTGACCTCAGTCCGAACTAACAGACTGAGAGAAAAGCAAAGAATGCAGAACTGAGGATGAAGTCCCCAACCTCAGGCAAAACAAAAGCAGCATTCAAAAATAAATGTGGCACGGTTCCATTTGGGGTTTTTTTTTTTTAACTACATATGTGAAATCTAATGAAAGGGGTGAGTCTCATTGATGAAACAATGTGCTGTCAGCCACACAAGATCTGAAAACAACTAATGAAAAAACAGCCTCTCTCAGAATATCATCAGCTGGACAAAGTTCGTATTTGGACAGAGTCATGAGATACTTTACAACTCAAGGATTCTGTTGGCAACAGCCAACACAAACCATGCCAGGGTGAGTTGATGATGCAGATTTTTCTTTGGAGATGTCAATGGAGAAGAGGGGAAATTTTGATACAGCCTGTAACTAGGTATTGTTACAAGTCTGCAGATCTCATCAGCCATTCCTTCTTAAATCCTTTCAACTGCCTGTGAGAAGCTGCATGGATGTTCACAGCAACAACCCCTTCGTGACTGCATCAAACTGGGAGTCATGAGCAGCAGCAGAGAGCAGGCCAGGATGACTCATCATTCACTCCTCTTACAGAGTCTGAAGACTGAGCTCTGGAGGGATTTCAGAATGGACTCACCTGGTCTCCATGAAGTGTAAGATATCCCTTGGCTTCAAACACTTCTCCTCCCGATAGCTTTCATACGGCAGGAAGTGAAATCTGATTTGGTAGCGGCGATATTTGCTCTGTTTGTCCTCTATGCACAGAGACTCGTCAATTTTAATGTTCTGCAAGACCTAGAACAGGAGCAAGTTTGGTTCCAAGACCCGACACATTTCAACCCCTCCCCAGGGTTTCATTTCATAGGAGACACAGGAGTTGCATATACACCCTGTGCTTCCTACTCTGCACAAGCATGCACGGAACTACAACTTGGTACATCATTTCCTGTAGCTCACTTAGCCCCAGTGATGAGCATAAGCACTGATATCTTCTGAGAGAAAAACTTGATCATCTTCCCTGTTCCCCCTAATGATTCACAAAAGCCCCTCCCCCCCCACACACCCCTCTCCTAATGGATGGACAGTTTGTAAGGGTCACTGAACAGGTCAAGCCGCTCAGCACATAGCTATACTTGGCTTTCCTCCTTCCTCAGTCAGAAGGCAGGACATGCAACACCACACAGGAACCAGATGGAAGAAGGTGATATAAAAGAGATCAGATTTTAATAATCAGGCTCCATATTCTCCCAGGTGCTACATACTTCCCTCCTTCCCAGCAAAGCAAACCCTAGAAGCTTAGGAAAGCCCTTAGAAAAACAACTAGTCCCTAAAATGCATGTCAAACACAAATAAGATGAACTCATTTCCTAAGGGATGAAGATATGAAAGGAATCTGCAAATCTGGAGAGTCACTAAATGAGCTGGTGGCAAGGTTAGGGCAGGCTGCTTCAGAGATCCCTCATCATTGATACACTGCTATAAACCCTTACCCTTTCCCTCTAGCCATAAGCCAGCCTTTTGGCTACAACAAAGCTCTTATTCAAGCTACTCTGAATTTAAATACATCTTGCCTTATATAGACATAGTTAAAACAAACCCCCCTCTCAATGCTCTAGTTATTCAGAGTTAAATGGGAGGCAAGGATTTTGGGTGTGCTATTTTTATTTCTCTCTTGAGATGGTGTCTCTTTAGGTCTCCTCACACCTAAATAAAAATGCTTTGTAATCAAAAGCTTGTCTAACTTTATCCCAACAATACAGCCAGTCCAATAAAAGATATCATACCAAAAAATCCTTGCCTCTTACATAATTCCCCAACTATAAATTCATAAGGAATAAGTCATGAAAGGACCTTAAACTCCAAACACCAATTTCTAGCCATTCATCCCTCCTCCCCATTCAACCTATCTCAAGCTCACTCAAGGATATAAGAGAAGTTCAGTGGCTAATCTCAGTCTGATATTGCAAAGCAGGTGTTATCTTTTAAAAAAGGTGAAAAGGCTACAAAGTCAAAGAATATACATAATGGAGACTTACATCAGCTAGGTATACTCTTGTAAGCTGTTTCTTAAGTCTTTTCACCCTCTTTTGAGCTTTCTTAGTATTGAGCACAGGCACACTCATCATTGGTGTTTTAATCTTTGCACTGGCTACCATCAGGATCTCTCGTAACCTTTTAGAGAAAAATAGTTGAAAATTAAGCTATAAATTCATCATACAACCAAACAGGAATACAACTCATTTCACAGAAGTTGCATGAAAGTCTCTGTACAGGTTCCTGCTAATCAGGATGCATCTAAAAGCCATGACATGTACTATCTGTCCAGTTTGGGTTTGGTCTTCAGTTCTCCATCAGCTAAATACCGGACACATTACCTACACCAGGGGCAGGCAATGTTTTTTGGCCGGAGTGCCGGAAAAACCATAATGTCTACCTTGTAAGGTGCCAGAGTGCTGGCATGCCACAAAAACAAAAGCTGAGGGGGGTACATGGCAGGATGCACTGCATATTTAATACAGTTAATCATCAAAAACGTTGCCTTTTTTTTAAAACAGTAAATGGCAGGTTTTCCAAAAATTGTAAACCTGGTGACAAATAAAACTTCATGTACTGTCTTTGTACTTGTGATTTTTTTTTCCTTGTAAAGCATGTTGTGATGAGAGGGGGAAGACGGAGAGAGGAGCAGGAGGCACCAGGGAGTCACCACAGGCAAGCTGGCCTGCCCAGGCCCTTGGGAAGGCTGCAGCTGGAGGAGAGTGGGGGTCAGGCAGGGAGTGGGGGCTGCCCCAGGGCTCTGCTGACTCAAGCCACAGCGGGGGGGACCCAGCAGCACTGGAGGTGGGGCCCAGCCAGCCTATGCAGCTCTGCAGGAATGAGGCACAACCAGCCTGCCCATGAAGGGGCGCTGCCTGGCTGGGGCAGGACTCTGGGGTCAGGGTGCTCCCTGCTTGGCCTCTGTGCGTGCCAGGTACAGTGTGAATGGGAGCTGCAGCCAATGCCCAGGGCCGAGCCAGCTGGGAACCTTCAGTCCAGCAGCTCTGTGCAGTGCCAGTCCCAGCCCTGGCCCCTTGAGGGGAGCTGTAGGTAGGCAAGGCTGGGGCCCAGGCAGGTTGGGGCAGATGTGATAGCTGTTCCCAGGGTCCAGCAGGTTCCCGCAGCCAGGCCTTTGCACCAGGGACAGCTCTGCCCTGCTTGCACTATGCCTAGTGTGCAGGGAGGCCGATCCTGAGGAGGGAAGCCCCACCAAGCCTGGAGTCCTGCCCCAGCCAGATAGCATTGCCTTGTGTGCAAGGTGGCTGCGGCCCATCCCTACAGAACTGTGGAGGACGGGCCAGGCTTCACCATGGGTACCGCTAGGCACTCCCGCCTGCACGCCCACCGCAGCTTGAGCCCGCAGAGCCCCAGGGCAGCCCCCACTTCCCACCCAGCCCCGGCCTTCCTAAGGGCCCAACCAGGCTGGTTTGCCCACGGCACCTCCCCCCATACCACACAGACCCTACTCCAGCACTCAGCACGCCAGCAACTTAAAAAAAAATTTAAACAATTTACTTTGCTGGGAAAAATGTCTCCACGTGCCATTAATGGCATGTGTGCCAGGGGTTGCTGACCTGGATTTACACCTTTCAGCTGGACAAAAGCCTGAAATCATGTCAAAATACCATACTGACTAAATACCAAATAAACTAGGCTGTTCACCGTACTTCATCTGAGATTAGGAAAGACACCCCCACACCCCAAGGTCATTTATCTCAAGCAAAGAGATAAATGGCCTTAAGCATCTTTGCTTAAATTACATTTAAAAACTCCTGCTTTTCCAAAACTCAGGCATCAGGTAACCCCTGAAGGATTACTCTGCTTTCAGTTTAGACATGCAATTTTCTATAATATTAATGGGTATTATAACTGTCAAGTGAGTTAACAGCCCCTTTGAGTATATATGTTTCTTACCTTGGGATACCCAGAGTGACATTCATTTCACCTCTGCCAGCAAAATGAAAGGTGTTCAGAGTCATCTGTGTAGAAGGCTCCCCAATGCTTTGAGCGGCAAGTAGGCCCACAGCTTCTCCTGGGTCACACAGGGATCGCTGCCACTTTAAATACAGCAAGTTCTTCAGTCTAAAGAACGATCGGGGATGATGACACATAAAGGGTTAGTAGAACATGAACTCAATACAAGATTGAGGCACTGCTCTCCTCTGTACAGGGACGGGCCAAGTCCAGCCCTCGGGCCAAATGTGGTCAGCAGTGAACTCCATTTCCCAGTCTCCCTTACACGTGGCTGGGGCTGGTCTCCATAGAGACCTCAGCCCCAGCTGTGTGGGAAAGTTCAAGGCTGGGGTTGCCATGGAGACCAGCCCCAGCCCTGCTGGCAGGGCACATGGCAGAGCAGGGCAAGGGGCTGCTCCAGAGCTGCTGGGATCTTGTGATGGGGCAGCTTGCTCCAGAGCCAGGGAAAGCCGTGATCTGTAGCCTGTGCGCTCCAGGCAGGGGCACACAAGCAGGGGATCATGCCTCTGCCCCGGCTCCTTGCAGTAGTGACAGCCTGGTGTGGAGCCGGGGCACAGCCATGATCCCCTGCCTGCACGCCTCCACCTGGAGCACGCAGGCTACAGATCGCAGCTCTGCCCTGGCTCTGGAGCAAGCTGCCCCCCTTGAAAGATCCCAGCAGCTCTGGAGTAGCTCCCTGCCCTGCAGGCTCTGCCTCACATGCTGCCAGTATGGCTGAGGCTGGTTTCCATGGCAACCCCAGCCTTGAGCTTTCCCATGCAGGTGGGGCTGCAGTCTCCATGGAGACCAGCCCCAGCCATGTTTGCAGGGGCTGCTGGGAAATGAAGTCTGGCTATTGGCCAAGTCAGCCATTTTGCCCACCCCTGGCTTAGCAGAATTCTGTAGGTCAGAAAAGGATTATTTTTGCACAGGAGGTCACTACATCACTGTTAAAACCTGAAAGACAGCTTGCTAGTCTGAGCACAGAACTGAGAGCCGGTGAGCAAGTCACACTCTTTGTAAAGTGAAGATATGTTTATTTCTACTTGCTATTCTTAGCTACCTCACTGAGATGCCATGAGAATAAATGTGAGGGGTTTTTTATAGCGTTAAAGTATTATATATACACATGCAACACTAGAACAGCACAAGAAGATTGAGAGCCACTTCCCACTACCCTTAATCAAAACGGCAGCTCTCTTGGGATCCAGGACTAACTAGTTGGTACAAGTGCAGGAAACAACCTAAAAATGCTACTCAATTCATCTGATTAACACAAATAATTAGTAATTCAGTATTTGCAAATGGTGCTGGATTGTCAACCTTCTAGTCACCAAACAGAAATATACTTTATTACAATTACTTTAGAGATACCAACTCTAAAGAAAAAGTGTATCTGTTGTCTGAGAGTACTATCAAAGGTATCAATTATGCTAATAGTTTTGTGATAGGCACACTTGTCTCCAAATAACCATGCTGAGACTCACTAATTTCACAAAACCCAGGACAGAGAGAACCAAGGGAGTATTTTTTTCAGTACAAACCTGGACCCAAATGATTTTTTTTTTTGCACGTGTGCACATACAGTTGTAAACAAGTAACAAGAAATTACCTATCATAAGAAAGCTCTGATTTTACATAGTTTCTGTTGTTCTGAGCTTCCCATTCCCTGATATAATTCTCTACTGCCACTTCAAATGTTTCTGAAACAGAGGCAAAATGAATATCTGGACGCCAGACGGCAAAGCTGGGATCAGGACATTTGGAGGTCTTCTTTAAATATTTTCTCCGTTTCTTCTCATCCAGTTCATACCACATGCTCAGTAACTGAAATTAAGAGCAAATGTTAAGGAAGCCCTAGTTTATCCATCATAAGACTAAAACACAAGGAACATTTTTCCAGTTGTACATCAAACCACTGAGACTGGAAAAAGATTACTAGTGTAACAGCAAGACAGCACCAGATGGCACATGCATAGCACAGTCGTGCAGTTAACAAAGCCTTTCTACATCATCGGGATCTTTTATACATTGTGCATTTGACCCCAAAAGACCTTTAAACATGACACCAGCTTAGCATAGATACAGCAGATGTATACCAGTCACGTCACCCACTGGCAAAATGCTGCCACCTCTGAAAGTGAATGCCCAATTGTTTAATAGTATGCACCGACTTCATGTAGCTATTTTAGGACAAAGTGAAAAATAACCTCTTTCAATTATAACTGGAGCAGGGAGGACAGGACAATTCCCTTGCCTTCCATGGACTCAAACCAGGTATAAATTTGGCCAGGAGTAAGGAATATTACATCTTAAGCTTTATATTATACGTAGACTCATTGTTCTCAAAGTTATTGGAATTATTACTAATATTAACTTTAAAGTACATGTACAAACCAATACCGAAACGCATAATAGATCCATCCATCTGAGCTACAGGAGCTAAAGTACACCAAACAAAGTGAAATTTAGAGAACTTTCATTCAGAACAAGAAAGCAGTCACAGCAGAACTAACTCTGCCTTGTTTGAACGTGACAGGTATCAGTGAGGTTAGCAGAGTTGCACCTGTTTACATCCCGTACCTATACATAGGCTCTGAATTAGAAGCTCATGGAGAATGGTTAATGTGCTGGTTTTAAATTGCTATAATGCTTGAAATGCCAGACAGGTCAGCCACAGCCCTTCCATGTAAACGGGCTTCCATCCAGGCTGGCTACGTGTTAGTCTTTCAGAGGGGATCTACTCTGTGGGAATGTTAAAGATCTGGTGACTTTTTGGTAAGAGCAGTTTCACCTGAGTTCTTGGCCTTTCCTCCCACAGACACTAGAGGCACTGACAGACGTGGGAAAACAAAACAAACCAAAGAACACGTTAGTTTGACCCAGATTGCCCAGCACCTGTATAGCTAATCAGCTATTAGATAAAAGCACCAAAAAGCCCTGCTGAAGAACATGATCTATACAGGTGCTGCGCAAGCCAGGTCAAACTGATGTGGTTCTTCTTCTGGGCATGTGCTGTGCTTGGTGCAGAGGTGCACTGAGCTGAAAGTAAAGTGCCATTTTTCCCCCTCAAATCTGTCAGCAGCTTAGGTGGCTGCTGCACTAGGAGGACAGTCTACCTCAAAAAGCACCTACATTTCAGCAGCTTGTGAATGCGCTGGGAAAAAGGATACTAATTTACAAAAAAGCATTTTTTAATTATTATTGAGCCCTGCGTTTGAGCAGTTCTGTTGCTTTTCATATTACCTGCTGAGTGGCAGGACTTCTGCCATTTTTGGTCTCCCCTTCAGAGATCTGTTCTCTTAAACTTGCCATTTTTTTCTGTGTGAAGAGCAGGAAGGCTCCTTCCCTTGCCAAAGAGCCTTGGTGCTTGGCTTGCCACTTTTTGATGGCTCTGAACTGTTGACTTGCTTGATGAGGATCCATCCTGGATAAAGCTTCATCCAAATGCTTAGTCTTCTCTATCACCTAGGAATAGACCCAAGGCAAATTAGACAAATTCATGGAGCTTGATTAACAATTAATGGAGCTCTATTAATAGCTATTAAGCAGAACAGTCAAGGGATGTATCCTATGACAAACCTAAAGCAGCAACAGTGGATGCCAAGGAGGGTATGACAGTGGATGTATTATTCTAAACACACCCTGTTCATAGGATTATAGGATCATAGGAAAGTAGGACTGGAAGGGACCTCACAAAGGGTCAAATAGTCCAGTCCCCTGCTCAAGGCAGGACTGTCCCTCACTAAACCAGACCAGCCAAATGTCTGTCTAACCTCCCCTTGAAAATTTCCAGGAAAGGAGATTCCAGTTTCTCCAAGTACCCTGTTTCAATGCTTGATCACCTTCATAGTCCAACAGTTTTTCCTAGTTTCCCACCTAAAATTTCTTCTGCTGAAACTTGAGGCCATTGCTCCTAGTTCTGTCCCCTACAGCCAAGGAGAAAAAGCTAACTCCATCCTCTTTCAAAACCCTAAACAGTGATTATACATCCGTTATCAGATCCCCCACCTTTTCTTCTCCAGACAAATAGTTCAAATTCTTTTAGCTTTTCCTCAGTCCTAAGTCAGGGCTCTCATCATTTGTGTTGCTCTGCAACGGACACTTCCCAATCTGTCTACACCTTTCTTTAAGCGTGGGGCCTAAAACTGGACACAGTATTCCAGGTATAACTTTACCAGTGTTCATATGCTCTCCCTTTAAAGCAGTGGTGCTCAACCTTTCTGCTTGGTGAACAAAAACTGGCAGTGCCCAGTCTGTCTACAGTTTGGATCCAGCCAGTGTTCCCAATCCAGTGCCCAGACAGGCACAGTGGGCACCACCTGACCATGTGGAAGGGGGCAGAGGGCAGGTCAGTATCAACACAGCCCTGCAGGGGACAAAAGCTTGACCTGGCCCCACGGAGAAGAAGGGGATGTGACCTGGCCCTGTATGTGAGGGGGGCGGGGCCAGGTTCCAACCTGCCCCATGGGGAAGGAGGCATGGACCAGCCCCAAAGGAAGGGAAGGAGGCATGGCCCAGTCCTGGGAGGAAGGAAGCATGGCCCAGTCTCAACCCAGCACCACAGGGAGGGAAGGGGGCATGACCTGGTGCCAATCCAGAAGCTGGGGGGGGGGTTGGTCTGGCTGCGCATGAAAAGGTTATCACACCCAGGCCTGGACCCGACCAACCACATGGGGCTTGAGGTTTGGGAATCTGGTAGGGGAGAGGGTGGCTCCCAAATTTCCTGACCTGTAGGAAGCCCTGTGGGCCACATGCAGTGGCTCCACAGGCCACATTTGGTCTGCAGCCTGAAGGTTGAGCACCCCTGCTCCAAAGCATATGCTGCTGTCACTGTCAGAAACAGGATACTAGGCTAGATGGATCATTGGTCTAATGCATTATGGCACTGCTTATGCTCTTACATCCTCTAAGTATCCACAGGACAAGTCCTACTGCCCAACTGAAAAATACAGAGTAGAGCTGAAAATGGCATATGCTTGCCTACAAAACCTTTAGTTCCTGTAACAACTTATTCTATAGGGAAGTGATTGGCTCTGGTGAGGCTGCACAGTGAAGCAACAGTGGATTCATATGAACTGTAGCTGTTAAAGGGGAGGGCAGGAGATATGTGGATGCCTGAAGCTCCACTGAAAATCAGACCATGGCTAAAATATTCCAGTATTAAGACACACTCCCATATTTTGACTAAGCTATGAAAATAAAAGCTATTCTAGTAGAGATAGAAAAGGCATGTTCTCAGATGTGTCCTAGGAACAATTATGCCACTAAATTATTAGCAGGCAATAGTTTTCCTTTTGCCCACTTAAGTGCAACATCTTTGTGCTGTACCTCATAGTTATCTGCAATGAAAGGAAACTGCTTGGGTTGCAGGAACGGAGTCTTTGGAATATCAAGCCCATCTTCACCATACAGGAACTGCACCACACTGCCATCGCTGTCCCGCACAGTTAGATCATATTGAACCACCAGCCCTTCCAAGTGCTTAATGATACACCTGCAAAAAGACAGTGCTGTCAGGTATCATAAACCAACTAGTTCACTACAGATTTTTAGCCTGAAATGTTACTCAAAGCAGTGTTTTTAATACATTTCAGGGATGATAAGTTCTAGAGATTGACTGTTACATTGTCACAGAGCAAACAGCATGAATGATTAACAATGCAAGCTTTCTACACACTGCTCCCTCTGATAGGCACTGAATGAAACTGAAGGGATCTTGGAGAAGGGAGCAGCTCATTCCATACCTATTTGACTCTTGCCTTCTGTGCTAAAGGTAAAGGGATTTTGACAGATGCAGATGCACATCCTGCAAGAACAGAAATCAGACCACCAAGATCACCACCACCGAAGTTTGGGGTGAGGTGAGCACACTAGTAGGGAGGGAAAGACTGCAGCAAGACTTGGATAGGTTACAGGGGTGGGCTGGCAAAAACAGGATGCGCTTCAACACTGACAAGTGGAGGGTGCTGCACTTGGCCAGTAGTAACCAGCAGCACACTTATAAGATGGGAAACTCCCTTCTTGAGAGCACAGAGGCAGAAAGGGATCTTGGAGTCATTACTGACTCCAAGATGAACATGGGCCGACAATGTGAGGTCACGGTTGGCAGGGCTAACCGGACCTTGTCGTGCATTCACAGGTGCATCTCTAGCAGGGACAAGGAGGTGATCCTCCCCCTCTATGCAACACTGGTCAGGCCACAGCTGGAGTACTGGGTCCAGTTCTATGTGCCCCACTTCAGGAGGGATGCGGATAACATTGAGAGGGTCCAGAGGAGGGCCACCCGCATGATCTGAGGACTACAGGGCAGACCCTACAATGAGAGACTGCAGGACCTGAACCTGTTCAGCCTTCACAAGAGAAGGCTGAGGGGGGACCGGGTGACAGTCTATAAACTCACTAGGGGGGACCAGAAGGGTTTGGGAGAGACCTTGTTTTCCCTAGCGCCCCCTGGCATAACAAGGAACAATGGCCACAAGTTGTTGGAGAGCAGATTTAGATTAGACATCCGTAAGAACTACTTCACTGTCAGGGCGGCTAGGAGCTGGAACCAACTTCCAAGGGAAGTGGTGCTGACTCCTGCCCTGGGGGTCTTTAAGAGGAGGCTTGATGCTAACCTAGCTGGGATTGTTTGAGCCCAGTTTTTTTTTCCTCCTGCCCTGGCAGGGGGTCAGACTTGAAGATCTATAAGGTCCCTTCCAACCCTACTTTATGATTCTATGATCACTACACAGACTACTATAAAATCATTCAGTGTGCTGAAGAAGGTATTCTAGAATATGTCACTGGTTGTTATCATCAACTCACTTTAAAAATGGACATATAGTGAAAGGTTAACTCAGGGAGGTAAAAACCCTACGTGTCATGGAAGTTTAGCCTGGGTAAAGACTAAAGCAGTAATTTTCAGTCTTTTTAGAATCAAGGCACCCCTCATTTGATTCGAGACTCCCCACAGAAAGTGCCAGCTCTTAGCTTTCACCTGTTTGTGGCTACAGAAAAAGAGTAGAGCAATTCTTCTGTTGAAAAAAATCTCAGAAAGGCCACAACACTGTTTACACAATGGATTCCTATTTGAAACCTCTGGGTTTATATCTTGTGAATCATGTTTCCACACCTAACACTGCCAACGTTATGTGGCACTTCATGTCATCCTTGAAAGGATCTCAAGGCACCCTGGTTGAGAATCACTGGACTAAAAGATACGATCTTTTGGCCCCAATCCCCCCTTGCTCCCCAAGAGACCTGTAACATGCATACTACTTTTCCAAGGGTTAGCTTTTATTGGTGCCTCACCACAAGCATAAATCAGAGAAGTGAGAGATGGAAAATGCACGCTGGATAGAATTCCTCAGAAAGAGAATGTTTCTTTTTTAAGCACAAGGTCTAGATGATAACATGTTTTAGATCATATCCACCTTTTGTGAAACTGGACTACATCAGGGCTGTCCAATTGTGGCCCACTAGGGGTTAGTTTGTAGCCCTGGGGCTTCCACCACTCCCTCTATGGCTCTGGCTACAGAACCAGCTAGAGCAGGGGTGGGCAAAATATGGCCTGTGGGCCAGATCCGGCCCGCAGGCCCCTAAAAAATTTAGAAAATTAATATTTATCTGCCCCTGATTCCTGTCTTTTTTTTTTTTTTTTTTTTACAAGAACCAAGGGCAGTAGGACCCAGGGGAAGCCCGGAGGGCTCCCACAACAGCAAGGCCTGCCTGGCCTACCCCCACCCAGCTGGAAAGCCCCAGCCAGGGCTTCTGGCCTGGGAGCACGTGGCTGCCCCACGCTGGAATTGCAGATAAGGGGAAGCTGGGGGGGGGGGAGGGCAGGGGAGGACCCCGGGCAGGGAATAAGCCCTTGGAAAAAGTGGCCCGAGGAAAAACTGAGTGCTGGGGGGAGGGGAGGAGCGGCTCCTCCCGCGCCCCATGGTTGGCGCCCCACAGTGCAGCCACTCACAGCCCACGTGGGTCTGCTTGTGCCTGCTCCAGACAGCCCCGCATGGGTTGCAAGTGGTTGCAGCAGGGAGCACTGGCCACAGGGCAGGCAAGGGACCGCTCCCTACCCCCCACCCCGCTCAGCTTTTCCCTAGGCTCCTACCTGGCATGGAGGAAAGAGGCCCTTTCCCAGCTCCACGCTGTAGCTGCTCACAGCCCCCAAGATGGTGACCAGGGGACAGGGCACCTGTCAAGGGGCAGGGCTACCCATGTGGCCCTCGACAGCCTGCCAAAACCAGATAAGCGGTCCTCCGCCCGAAATAATTGCCCACCCCTAAGCTGGAGTCTCCAGGCTCCCCCTTCCCTTCTCCAACTTTTGTATCCTGCTCCACTCCCTGGGCAGAGCAGCTCAGCCTGCAGGTGAGGAAGCTGGTGGTATATATGCAATGCTGTGTATGGGGAGGCAGGGGAAGTAGGGAGCTGCCTGTGTGTGCTGCAATGGTCACCGCAGCAGGAGGGAGAATTTCATTCATGACACAATGTTAAATAGGGGATAAAGAAAAGGAAGTATCCACGTTCCACATGCATTGCTTACTGGAGCACAGTGGTGTGACTTGGTGGAGAACTGGGGGGAAGAGGTAGGAAGAAGGAAGAATGTGTCCTCATGCATGATCTGGGGTGCAGTGAGGGGATGTACCTGGGCAGTACATGGCCCATGCTGATGCAGCCACCAGCCACTTAAAAGCTGGGCAGCTTTGGACTAGAAGATGCACATATATTACCTACGTGAAAATACTTTTAAAAAACTGACAACTTTAAAAGTTTCAAAAAGCATTTCCAACCTGCCACTCATACCTTTGGAGATAACCAGATCGACTGGTTTTGACTGCTGTGTCCACCAGACCTTCTCTGCCAGCCATGCAGTGAAAGAAGAACTCCTAAGATGCAAACAGAACCTTTCTGAGAAAAAAAGCCAGCATAATGATGGCAGAATCCATGGTAAGGAACAGCAGTGTTGACCAATTTTATCCATTGTTCACACACGCACAGCTGAATCTCAGTACATTTCAGTGCAAGGAAAGCACAGAAGAGAAACAAACAGGTTCCCAAGTGGAGTAACTTACAGCAGGCTTGATGCCCGTGAGAAATCTACCAGTCACAAATCCTCCAGATCTAGGGGAAAAATCGTAAGGCTGAAAACAAGGCAATGATTTCCCAGATGCCATTAGTGGAGGCCTTCGTCCTTCCAACTCAATCTGGCCCAGCAAGCAGGAAATCTATATTGGAAGGAAGCAAACAGACAAGGAAGGAAATCAGGCTAAACCTGATCTAATGGCAAAAAGGACAGTTCCCACACTACTCTTTTGTTCACACAATACGTTTAATATCCCCTTCCTTTAAACACTTTTTAAATATACAAGAACTAATTGCTGGTAAGAGACAGTGAAGCCCAGTTAGATCAAGCTTGTCATTTCCTTAACATGTTTTCTTCGCTCGGCTTATGCTATTATGATTTTTTTCCATTGGATCACCCTAAACAATGTATAGTTTATTCTGATGGCAGAAAGCTCTAATGCAAGATGCAACAAAACCATTTTAACTTGGAGCTGGGGTTTGTCTGTGTAATCCACAACATTCCATCTACTACTTGGGTGTTTTCTTACTGCAACCGTAAGAACAGATCTTGCTGTTCTAAGGAGTAATGTTAAGATGAGAAATCCCATAATCTTCTCCATCATGTGATAAAGTCTTTAATCATGTTATATTTTACTAGAAGTAACCCATGTTAAAAACGCTGCCTTTCTGGCTCTGGAAGCTAACAGTAAATACCACCTTGGTTTGCTTCGGAAAACACACAAGCAGATTCCTAGAGTAGCCTCTTGGCAAATCATATTCTTAGAACAAAACATGGAAACAGATATACCCAAATACTGTCCTGATGTTATTACCTGCATTGTATTTACAGTGGATCCTTTGGCTCCCGACTGCACCATTAGCTGCAAATTGTTCTCTGGGAAGCTCCTATGGAGACCAAGAGGCATACATACCTACAGGTATTGAAACATAAAGATCAAGTCAAATCTCTACTTAAACGAGAAGAATTTGAAAGTAAAATTCACTATCTGTTGAAAGTAAAAATGATATCCAAGACCATCAAAATCAAAAGTTATTACAGTTACAAAGAAACCAGTTTTTTATGGCACGTTCTGATAACAGCCCAAAAGTTAAGAGCCTTGAAAGTTAAAATCACTTTGATCTCAGAGGTAGTTCTCATTGCTACATCGTGGCTGAGACGTGCTGACTGGGATCTTCCTGCCAAGTGTGGAAGAAGTGGATTTTAGCCTCCAGGATTGTTGGGGCTGTTTTACTGGCATTAAATCAATGTTAAGAAAATTTGCAAGCAATATTAATATACGCAGCTACTGTTCAATGCCAACCTTGTTAACCTCATTGCTGTAATTGTTTACTTCCTCCTTGAATTTCAGATCAACCATATTAAAATCCCTCTGGTCTTTGCAGAGATGAGCATCCTGCCACTTCCCTTGGATCTCCTCATGTGATGTTGTTTCTGGCAAATTAAAGGCAGCTCTAACAGCCTGGAAGCAAAGAAGTCTTTTAGGTGCTAATGCAGACACAACTATAATTGCACAGGGCAGGAATTTGACATTTAAAAAAGGACAAAGACTAAAACCTCTTTGCAAGACACACTTACCTTGGTACCACAGTAGGTCGACTCTTCAATAATTTTACCTCTTTTGTGGTCTGCTCGGGGTTTGACCAAAATATCTTCAACCCCTGCAAGAGTAAAAGAGAGATGCATTTGTGCAATGGTTGAATCTGAACAGTGGAACATCAGGGGGTCATTTGCTGCTGGAGTGCAACTTTGATTCAGTCTCTACATTGTGATGCAGTCTAATCGTATCACCACATCCTATTTTCCCCACAGAATGATGCTCCTTTAATGTAGGCGTGTTTTTTTCCTCCTGCATGTGACTTAACAGATTTTCAGAGATCCCATCACATGGCATGTACATTGATAGCCATGTATGCTGTTGGCAGGGTCAAAACTTTTAGCCATACTACACAGACCTCTGCCAACAGAACTACAGGAGTAACTTTTAGCAATAGTAGGTTGTTTTCCTCTATGTGGACCCTGCACTAGAGGGGGATGGGGGGCAGGACACTTTACTGTAACATCAAAGACCTATGAAACCCACTGGCAAAAAGGAGACTTGGGGCAATGGATGAGAGGCAGACTCTTCTCTCCTCTATCCCATGCCTGACCTCTTTCTACTCCACTTCATCCATCCAACCTATCACATTCCTGTACCCATCACACCTTTCACTCCTTGTCCCAGTGCTTCTCTCCTTACCTAATCAATCCCAATCCTCTCACCTCCATCTCCTTGTCCAGAACATCCTTGTGTCATGCTTCAGAACTACATGTTCTTATCTCCTTTCCTAGACAGCCTCAGTTCCTCCTCCCCACAGGCTGATACAATCAGTCTACCCAACCTCAGGTCTCTGTTCTACCTGCTGTGAACTTCCAGTCTGTCCTTTCTGGGCCCTCATCCATTTTCATGATGTATACCCTGGTTCCTTGTCCCCAGTATCTTTGACAAACCACTGCCATATCTCCTCCCACATGTCTTGCTTCTCATCAGATGCATCTCTCTTCCTCTAGCACCTCCTTCATTACTCTCTCCTAAATCCCAATCCCAGGACATCATCTAGTCTGGGATGGCCAACCTGAGGCACAGGTGCCATAATGGCAGGGGCAGCCTCTGTGTGTGGCACAGAGCAGATTAGGGAGGGGACAGGAAGCAGTGGCAGATACAGCAGGGAGCAGAAAGCAGAACATCTGGTTAGGCAGAGAGCAGAGATAGGTCCAAAAAAAAAAAAAAAAAAAAGAGCATCAAATTGGTGATGGAAAAAGCAGAGAGCAGAGCACTAGAGCAGGGAGAGGAAGGGGTTTGGATAGCACTTGAGGAGGGTGCAGGACTAATTTATGGTACACGTGCCAAAAAAGGTTGCCCCCCCTCCACTGATCTAGGCAGTTCATCTTCACCTGGCACCTCAATCTTCTCCTTCCATTCGCTGCATCTGCCAGTTCCAGCCTCTTTTCCTCAGCAAACTCATAAGCCTGGCTTTCCTCTCCCTGTCACCACCTTCCAGTCCCTGACTACTTGTCCCAATCTGTATACTTCCCTCTGCAGAAGTTCATCTCCTCATAGTTTTTCAGA